>NW_027264785.1:0-5048 GCF_036320965.1 Panulirus ornatus
TGTTGTTGTGTGTGTGTGTGTGTGTGTGTGTGTGTGTGTGTGGTGTGTGTGTGTGTGTGAGTGTGTGTGTATGTTGTGAGTGCATATACGTGTGTGTGTGTGTGTGTGTGTGTGTATGTTATGTTGTGTGTGTTGAGGAGTGTGTATGGTTTGTGTATGTGTACTGTGTGTGTACTGCCGTGTGATTTTGTTGTTGTGTGTGTGTGTGTGTGTGTGTGTGTGTGTGTGTGTGTGTGTGTGTGTAATGTAATTTGTGTGTGTGTGTGTTGTGTGTGTGTGTTTGTGTGTGTGTGTGTGGTGGGTGTGTCCTGTGTCCTGTTTGTATTTGTTGTTTGTTTGTTTGTGTGTGTGTGTGTGATGTGTGTGTGTGTGTGTGTGTTGTGTGTGTTGTGTGTGTGTGTGTGTGTGTGGTGTGTGTGTCTTGTGTGTGTTTCTGGTAGTATATAATGTGTGGGTGTGTGTAGTGATGTGTGTGTGTGTGTGTGTTGAGTGTGTGTGTGTGTGTGTGTTGTGGGTGTTTCATACTATAATCGTGTGGTGTGTGTGTGTGTGCTGTATGTGTGCGCGTTGTGTGTGAGTGTGTGTGTGTGTGAGTGTGTGTTGTGTCTGATGTGTGTGGGTGTGTGTGTGGTGTGTGTGGTGTGTAGTGTGTGTGTGTGGTGTGGTGTGTGTGTGTGTGTGTGCCTGTTGGTGTGTGTGTGTTGTGTGTTTTTTGCGGTCGCGTGTGTTTGTGAGTGTGTAGGTGTGCGTGCACGTGTGGTGTGTGTGTGTGTGGTTGTGTGTGTGTGTGGGTGTGTGTGTGTGTAGTGTTGAGTCTGTATTTTTGTGTGTGTGGGTGTGTGCGTTTGTTTGTTGTGTATTTTTGTTTCTGCGTGTATGTATGTGAGTGTCTTAATATATGTGTCTGTGCGTGTATTTAATGCGTTTGCTGTATATGTTGTGTTTGATTGTGTGTGAGTAGTGTATGTTTGTGTATGTGTATGTCTGTCTGTGTACAAGGTGTTCTGAGTGGGTGTGTGTTTGTGTGTGTGTGTGTTAATATGCATAAAGTGTGGTGCGTGTGCGTGGGTTTTTAAGTTTTTGTGCGTATAATATGTGAATGTGTCTTTTGTGTTTGTGTGTGTGCTT
The DNA here is from genome assembly GCF_036320965.1 of Panulirus ornatus. Taxonomy (NCBI): domain Eukaryota; kingdom Metazoa; phylum Arthropoda; class Malacostraca; order Decapoda; family Palinuridae; genus Panulirus; species Panulirus ornatus. The sequence goes on from NW_027264785.1 coordinate 1,129, forward strand.
GTGTGTACGTGTATTGTGCGAGTGTGTGCATAAATGGTGGTGGGTCCTTGTGTGTGTGACATGTGTGTGTGTTGTGTGGTGTGTTGTGTGTGTTGTTGTGTGTGTTGTGTTGTGTGTGTGTGTGTGTGTGGTTATTGTTCGTGTTTTTCTGTTCGTGTGTGTGTGTGTGTTTTTGTTCGTGGTTTTTCTTTTCGTGTGTGTGTGTGTGTGTGTGTGGTGTGTGTGTTGTGTGTGTGTGGTGTGTGTTTGTGATGTGTGTTGGTGTGAGTGTGTGTGTGTGGTGCGTGATTGGTGAGCGTAATATGTCACACATATGTTATGCGTGCGCCTTTCTTGTATGGTTCTGTGTGTGTGTGTGTGCGTTTTGTGTGTGTTGTGTGTGTGTTGGTGTGGTGTGTGTGTGTGTGTGTGTGTGGTGTTTGTGTGTGGGTGTGTGTTTGTTGTTTTTGTGTTTGTGGATGTGACGTGTTTGTCTTCGTTTGCGGTATATGCTGTATATATAACTTATCTGAGTGTGTGTTCGTGTGTCCTCTGTGTGTGTGTGTGTGTGGGTGTTTTTTTGTGAATGTGTGGTTGTAATCTTGGGTGCGTGGGTGTATGTGAGTTTATTTGTGTGTGTTGTGCATGGTGTGTGTGTTTGTTCTGTTGTGGTGTCTTTGTGTGTGTGTGTGTGTGTGTGTGTTTGTGTGTGTGTGTGTTGTGTGTGTGTGGTTGGTGTGTGTTTGTGGAAGTGGACGTGTGTGTCCTTCGTGTGCGTGTAATAAGCGTGAAATACTTTTTCTGAGTGTGTGTCGTAGCGTGTTTGTGTGTGGTGTGTGTGTGTGGGTGTGTGTGTGTGGTGTGTGTGTGTGTGTGTGTGTGTGTGTGTTTTATGAGTGTTGTATGTGTGTCTGTGTGTGTGTGTGTGTGTGTGTGTGTGTGTGTGTGTGTTTGTTTTGTGTGGTGGTGTTGTTTGTTTGTGTGTGTGTTATGTTGAGTTTTTCTGTGTCGTGATGGCTTGTGGTATGTGGTTTGTTGTATGTGGTGTTTCCTTGTGTGTGTGTGTGTGTGTGTGTGTGTGTGTGTGTTTGTTGGGTGTGTTGTGTGTGTGTGTTTGTGAAGTGACGTGTGTGTCTCGTGTGCGTGTATTAATGCGTGTATATATGTATAAATATGTATATATATAAGTATACATATGATTCGCGTGCCTGGGTGTGTGTGTGTGTGGGTGTGTTGTGTGATGTGTGAGTGGTGTGTGTGTGTTGTGTGTGTGTGGTGTGTTTGTGGAAGTGGACGTGTGTGTCTTCGTGTGCCGTGTATAAGCGTGTATATATACATTCTGAGTGTGCTTTCGTGCGTGTTTGTTGTCCCACGTGTGTGTGTGTGTGTGTGTGTGTGTGTGTGTGTGTGTGTGTGTGTGTGTGTGTGTGTGTTTTTATGAAGTGATGTAATGTGTGTCTGTGTGTGGTGTGTGTGTGTGTGTGTGTGTGTGTGTGTGTGTGTGTGTGTGTGTGTGTTTGTTTGTTGTGTTGTGTGTAGTGTGAGTTTTTTCTGTGGTCTGTGAAGTGCTTGTGTGTATGTGTGTGTGAGTGTATGTGTGTTCCTTTGTGTGTGTGGTGTGTGTGTGTGTGTGTGTGTGTGTGTGTGGGTGGTGTGTGTGTGTGTTTGTGAAGTGGAAACGGTGTGTGTCTTCGAGTGCGTGTATATGCGTGTATATATACTTTTCTGAGTGTATATTCGGGCGTGTTTGTGTGTGTGTTTGTGTGTCTTGTGTGAGTGTGTGTGTGTGTGTGTGTGTTTTTGTTTTATGAGTGTGTGTATGTGTGTCTGTTGTGTGTGTGTGTGTGTGGTGTGTTGTGTGTGTGTTGTGTGGGTGTGTGGTGTTGTGTGTGTGTTTTTGGGGTTGTTTTGTGTGTGTGTGTGTTTTGTTTGTGTGTGTGTTGTTGTGTGTCTGTGTGTTGTGTTTGGTGGGGTTTGTTTTGTTTGGTATTTTTTGTGTGTTGTGTCTGTGTGTTTTTTGTGTTTTGTTTTTTGTGTGTGTGTGTGTGGTGTTGTGTTTGTGTGGTTTTGTGATTTGTGGTGTGTTTTGTGAAGTGGGTGTTGTGTCTTGTGTCTGTTTGGTGTAATTTTTTGGTGTGTTTTTCGAGGGTGTTTTGTGTGTGTGGTTGTTGTTTGTGGGGGGTTTGTGTTTTGTGTGTGTGTGTGTTGTGTGTGTTGTGTTTGTTTTATGGTTTTGTGTTTTTTTGGGCTTGTGTGTATGTGGTTTTGGGGTGTTTTTGGTGTGTTTTGTGTTGGTTGTGTGTGTGTTTGTGTTTTTTATGTTTTGGGTATTGTGTTTTGTGTGTTGTTTTTGGGGTTGAGTTTTGTGTTTGTATTGTTTTGGGGTTTTTGTTTGGTTGTTTGTTTGGGGTGTGTGTGTGGGGGGTGTGTGTGTGGTGTGTGTGTTTTGTGTGTGTGCGTGTTTTGTTGGGGTGGTGTTGGTTTGGGGTTTCGTGTGTGTGGTGTGTTCTGTGGGGGTGTGGTTTTGTGTGTTGTTTTTTGTTTTGTTTTTTTTTGTTTGGGGTTCCCTGTGTTTGGTGTATTCTGTGTGTTTGTGGGTTATGTGTGTGTTGTTGGGTTTTTTGTGTGGTGTGTGTGTTTGTGTGTGGTGTGTGTGTGTTGTGTGTTGTGTGTGTGTGTGTTGTGGTTTTTGTGTGTGTGTGTTGTTTTGTGTGGTGTTTGTTTGTGGTGTGGTGTTTTTCTTTTCCGTGTGTGTGTGTGTGTGTTGTGTTGTTTGTTTGTGTTTTTTTGTGTGTGTTTTTTGTGTGTGTGTGTTTGTTTGTGTTAAAGTGTGTTGTTTGTGTGATGTGTGTGGGGGTGTGTGTTGTGTGTGTGTTTTGTGTGTTTTGTGTGTTGTGGTGTGTGTGTGTGTGTGGGGTTTGGGGTTCTGTTGTCTTTTGTTGTTGGGGGTTTTTTTGTGTGTGTGGTGTGTTTTTCTGTGTGTGTGTGTGTTTTGGGTGTGTGTTTGGTGTTGTGGGGTGTGTGTTTGTGTGTGTGTGTGTGTTTTTTTGGTTGTGTGCTGTGTGTGTTTTTGTGTGTGTGTGTTTTGTGTGTGTGTGTGGGTTGTCTGTCTGTTGTTGTTGTTTTGTGAGTTGTGTGTGTGTGTGTGTGTGTGTTTTGTGTGTGGGGTGTTTTTGTTGTGTGTGTGTGTGTGTTGGTTTGTTTTGTGTGTGTGTTCTGTGTTGGTGTGTGTGTTTTTGGGTTTTTTTGGGGTGTTCTGTTGTGTTTTGGTGTGTGGTGTGTGTTGTTTGTGTGTTTGGGGTTTATGTGTGTGTGTGGTGTGTGTGGTGTGTGTGAATGTGTTTGTGTTTTGTGTTGTGTGTGGTGTGTTTTTCCTTTTTGTGTGTGTGTGTTTTTGTGTTGTGTTTTGTTGTTTGCGGGTTTTTGGGTTGGGGTGTTTTTGTTGTTGGGGTATGTGTTTTTGTGTTTTTGTGGGGTGTTTGTGTGTGGTTTTGTGTGTGTGTTGCTCTGTGTTTTTTTTGTGTTTGTGTTATGGTTTTGGGGTATGGGCCTTTTTTGGGTTTTTATTATGTGTTGGGGTGGTGTGTTTTGGGGTTTGGGGTGTGCGTTTCTGGGGTTTGTGTGTGTTTTCGTTGTGTGTTTGTTTTGTTAAGTGTGTGTGTTTTTGTTTTGGTGTGTGGGTGTGTGTGTTGTGTGTGTGTCTTGTTTGTGGGTTGTTGGTTTGTGTGTGTGTATGTGTGTGTGGGGTTTTTGTGTGTGGGGTGTGTTTTTTGGTGTGTGTTTGTGTGTTTGTGTGTGTGTGTGGTTTGTGTGTGTGTGTGTGTGGTGTGTTGTGTGCGTGTGTTTGGGGGTGTGTTTGTGTGTGTGGTGTGGGGTGTGTGTTGTGTTTTGTGGTGTGTGGGGTGTGTGTGTGTGTTTGTGTGCTGTTTTTTTTTGTGTGT
>NW_027264787.1:0-22835 GCF_036320965.1 Panulirus ornatus
TATATATATATATATATATATATATATATATATATATATATATATATATATATATATATATATATATATATATATATATATATATATATATAGAAGGTTTTGTTGAATGAGTTTGATGACAGAATGGCAGATCTACGGTGTTTTGGTCGAGGTGGTGTGCAAAGTGAGAGTGTTAGGGAAAATGATTTGGTAAACAGAAAAGAGGTAGTAAAAGCCTTGCGGAAGATGAAAGCCGCCATGGCAGCGGGGTTTGATGATATTTCTGTGGAATTTATTAAAAAGGGGGATGACTGTATTGTTGACTGGTTGGTAAGGTTATTTAATGTATGTATGACTCATGGTGAGGTGCCTGACGATTGGCGGAATTCCTGCATGGTGCCATTGTATAAAGAAAAGGGGACAAAGATGAGTGCTCAAAATACACAGGTAGTAAGAATATATGGTGTGGGAGAAAAGTTGTTAGAAGCAGTGAAAAGTTTTTATCGAGGATGTAAGGCATGTGCACGTGCAGGAAGAGAGGAAAGTGATTGGTTCTCAGTGAATGTAGGTTTGCGGCAGAGGTGTGTGATGTCTCCATGGTTGTTTAATTTGTTTATGGATGGGGTTGTTAGGGAGGTAAATGCAAGAGTTTTGGAAAGAGGGGCAAGTATGAAGTCTGTTGGGGATGAGAGAACTTGGGAAGTGAGTCAGTTGTTGTTCGCTGATGATACAGCGCTGGTGGCTGATTCATATGAGAAACTGCAGAAGCTGGTGACTGAGTTTGGTAAAGTGTGTGGGAGAAGAAAGTTAAGAGTAAATGTGAATAAGAGCAAGGTTATTAGGTACAGTAGGGTTGAGGGTCAAGTCAATTGGGAGGTGAGTTTGAATGGAGAAAAACTGGAGGAAGTGAAGTGTTTTAGATATCTGGGAGTGGATCTGGCAGTGGATGGAACCATGGAAGCGGAAGTGGATCATAGGGTGGGGGAGGGGGCGAAAATTCTGAGGGCCTTGACGAATGTGTGGAAGTCGAGAACATTATCTCAGAAAGCAAAAATGGGTATGTTTGAAGGAATAGTGGTTCCAACAATGTTGTATGGTTGCGAGGCGTGGGCTATGGATAGAGTTGTGCGCAGGAGGATGGATGTGCTAGAAATGAGATGTTTGAGGACAATGTGTGGTGTGAGGTGGTTTGATCGAGTGAGTAACGTAAGGGTAAGAGAGATGTGTGGAAATAAAAAGAGCGTGGTTGAGAGAGCAGAAGAGGGTGTTTTGAAGTGGTTTGGGCACATGGAGAGAATGAGTGAGGAAAGATTGACCAAGAGGATATATGTGTCAGAGGTGGAGGGAACGAGGAGAAGAGGGAGACCAAATTGGAGGTGGAAAGATGGAGTGAAAAGGATATTGTGTGATCGGGGCCTGAACATGCAGGAGGGTGAAAGGAGGGCAAGGAATAGAGTGAATTGGAGCGATGTGGTATACCGGGGTTGACGTGCTGTCAGTGGATTGAATCAGGGCATGTGAAGCGTCTGGGGTAAACCATGGAAAGCTGTGTAGGTATGTATATTTGCGTGTGTAGACGTATGTATATACATGTGTATGGGGGGTGGGGGGGTTGGGCCATTTCTTCGTCTGTTTCCTTGCGCTACCTCGCGAACGCGGGAGACAGCGACAAAGTATAATAAAAAAAAAAAATTATTGAGTGTTCCTAGGTAAATTATATGGGAAGGTATTGACTGAGAGGGTGAAGGCATGTACAAATCATCAGATTGGGGACGAGCAGTCTGGTTTCAGAAGTGGAGGATGATATGTGGTTCAAGTGTTTGCTTTGAAGAATGTATGTGAGAAATACTTAGAAAAGCAAATGGATTTGTATGTAGCATTTATGGATCTGGAGAAGGCATATGATAGAGTTAATAGAGATTCTCTGTGGAAGGTATTAAGAATATATCGTGTGGGAGGCAAGTTGCTAGAAGCACTGTGAAAAGTTTTTTATCGAGGATGTAAGGCATGTGTACGTGTAAGAAGAGAAGAAAGTGATTGGTTTTCAATGCATATACTTTTGTAGAAGGGGTGTGTGATGCTTCCATGGTTGTCTAATTTGTTTATGGATGGGGTTGTAAGGGAGGTGAATGCAAGAGGTTTGGAAAGAGGTGCAAGTATGCAGTCTGTTGTAGATGAGAGAGCTTATGAAGTGAGTCAGTTGTTGTTCGCTGATGATACAGTGCTGGTGGCTGATTCATGTGAGAAACTGCAGAAGCTGTTGACTGAGTTTGGTAAAGTGTTCGAGAGAAGAAAGTTGAGAGTAAATGTGAATAAGAGCAAGGTTATTAGGTACAGTAGGGTTGAGAGTCAATTCATTTGGGAGGTAAGATTGAATGGAGAGAAACAGGAAGAAGTGAAGTATTTTAGATATCTGGGAGTGGATTTGGCAGAGGATGGAACCTTGGAAGCGAAAGTAAATCATAGGGTGGGGGAGAGGGCGATAATTCTGGGAGCCTTGAAGAATGTGTGGCAGTCGAGAACATTATCTCGGAAAGCAAGAATTGGTATGTTTGAAGGAATAGTGGTTCCAACAATGTTGTATGGTTGCGAGGCGTGGGCTATGGATAGAGTTGTGCGCATGAGGGTGGATGTGCAGGAAATGAGATGTTTGAGGACAGTATGTGGTGTGAGGTGGTTTGATCGAGTAAGTAATATGAGGATAATAAATATGTGGTAATAAAAAGAGTGTGGTTGAGAGAGCAGAAGAGGGTGTTTTGAAATGGTTTGGTCACATGGAGAGAATGAGTGAGGAAAGATTGACCAAGAGGGTATATATGTCAGAGGTGGAAGGAATGACAAGTGGGAGACGAAATTGGAGATGGAAAGATAGAGAGAAAAAGATTTTGAGTGATCAGGGCCTGAACATGCAGGAGGGTGAAAGACGTGCAAGGAATAGAGCGAAGTGGAACGATGTGGTATAATGGGGCCAACCTGCTGTTAATGGATTGAACCAGGGCATGTGAAGCGTTTGGGTTAAACTATGGAAAGTTCTGTGGTGCCTGGATGTGGAAAGGGAGCTGTGGTTTCAGTGCATTATTACATGAAAGCTAGAGACTGAGTGTGAGCGAAGGGGGCCTTTGTTGTCTTTTCCTAGCACTACCTCACACACATGAGGGGGAAGGGGTTGTTTTTACATGTGTGGCGGGGTGGCGATGGGAACAAATGAAGGCAGACTGTATATATATATATTTGGATGCTAATGTGCTGAGAGGTGCACTGGAGGGATGAAGATTTATAGAGGTTTTCAGAGAAGAAGAGAGAAGGTTGGGGTGATGAGAGTGGTGAGAGTAAGTGAGTTTGGGAAGGGGACGTGTATGAGAAAGTACCAGGAGAGATTGAGTATAGATTAGAAAAAGGTGAGAACAAAGCATGTAAGGGGAGTGGGGGAGGAATGGAATGTATTTAGGGAAGCAGTGATGGCTTGTGGAAAAGAAGCTTGTGGCATGAAAGGCTGGGAGGTGGGCAGATTAGAAAGAGTAGTGAGCGTTGGGATAAAGAAATATGATTATTAGTGAAAGAGAAGAGTGACGCATTTGGAAGATTTTTGCAGGGAAATAATGCAAATAACTAGGATATGTATAAAAGAAAGAGGGAGGAAGTCAAGAGAAAGGTGCAAGAGGCGAAAAAGAGGACAAATGAGAGTTGGGGTGAGAGAGTATCATTAAATCTCTGGAAAAGAAAAAGATGTTTTGGGAGGAGGTAAATAAAGTGCGTAAGATAAGGGAACAAATGGCAACATCTGTGAAGGGGGCTAAATGGGGAGGTGATAATAAGTAGTGGTGATGTGAAAAGGAGATGGAGTGAGTATTTTGAAGGTTTGTTGAATGTGTTTGTTGAATAGAGCGGCAGATTTAGAGTGTTTTGGTCGAGGTGGTGTGCAAAGTGAGAGGGTTAGGGAGAATGATTTGGTGAACAGAGAAGACGTAGTAAAAGCTTTGCGGAAGATGAAAGCAGGCAAGGAAGCGAGTTTGGATGGTATTGCAGTGGATTTTATCAATAAAGATTACTCTATTGTTGACTGGTTGGTGGGGTTATTTAATGTATGTATGACTCATGGTGAGGTGCCTGAGGACTAGCGGAATGCTTGCATAGTGCCATTGTACAAAAGCAAAGGGGATAAAATTGAATGTTCAAATTACAGAGGCATAAGTTTGTTGAGTATTCCTGGGAAATTATATGGGAGTGTTTTGACTGAGAGGGTGAAGGCATGTACAGAGCATAAGATTGGGGAAAAGCAGTGTCGTTTCAGAAGTAGTAGAGGATGTGTGGATCAAGTGTTTTCACTGAGAAATGTATGTGAGAAATACTTAGAAAGGCAAATGGATTTGTATATAGCATTTATGGTTCTGAAGACGGCATATGATAGAGTTGATAGAGATGCTCTGTGGAAAGTATTAAGAATATATCGTGTGGGAGGTAAGTTGTTAGAAGCAGTAAAAAGTTTTTATCCATCCAGTGATTATTGGTTTGCAGCACGGTTGCATGATTTCTCCAGGGTTGTTTAATTTGTTTATGGATGGGGCTGTTAGAGAGGTGAATGCAAGAGTCTTGGAAAGAGGGGCAATTATGCAGTCTGATGTGGACGAGAGAGCTTGGAAAGTGAGTCATTTGTTGTTCGCTGATGATACAGCGATGGTGTCTGATTCGGGTGAGAAACTGCAGAAGCTGGTGAATGAATATGATAAGTGTGTGAAAGAAGAAACCTGAGAGTAAATGTGAATAAGAGCAAGGTTATTAGGTACAGTAGGGTTAAGGGACAAGTAATTGGGAGGCTACTTTGAATGGAGAAAAACTGGAGGAAGTGAAGTGTTCTAGATATCTGGGAGTGGATTTGGCAGTTGATGAAACCATAGAAGCGGAAGTGAATCATAGGGTTGGGAGGGGGTGAAAGTTCTGGGAGCGTTGAGATATGTGTGGAAGTCGAGAACGTTATCTTGGAAAGGAAAAATGGGTATCTTTGAAGGAATAGCGGTTCCAACAATTTAATATGGTTGCGAGGCGTGGGCTATAGATAGAGTTGTGCGGAAGAGGGATAATGTGCTGGAAATGAGATGTTTGAGGACAATATGTGATGTGAGGTGGTTTGATCGAGTAAGTAATGAAAGGGTAAGAGAGATGAATGGTAGTAAAAAGAGTGTGGTTGAGAGAGAAGAAGAGGGTGTTTTGAAATGGTTTGGTCACATGGAGAGAATGAGTGAGGAAAGATTGACAAAGAGGATATATGTGTCAGAGGTGGAGGGAACGAGAAGTGGGAGACGAAACTGGAGGTGGAAAGATGGACTGAAAAAGATTTTGAGTGATCGGGGCCTGAACATGCAGTAGTGTGAAAGGCGTGCAAGGAATAGAGTGACTTGGAACGATGTGGTATACCGGGATCGACGTGCTGTCAATGGATTGAACCAGAGTATGTGAAGCGTCTGGGGTAAACCATGGAAAGCTTTGTGTGGCCTGGATGTGGAAAGGGAGAAGTGGTTTTCGGTGTATTATACATGATAGCTAGACATTTAGTGTGAACTAATGTTAATTAACATTGATATTGTTTTAGCAATTAACATTTAGTAGTTTTAGTAATTAACATTGATATTGTTTAGCTTGTTGACTAAATCTACATTGTTCATGATATTAGAATTTGATACCTTACCCACTAAAGGGCTTAATAAAGAAACTAACTATTTTGACAATGTTAACTTTGATTTCAAACTAGTTAGCCTTGATGTTTCCTCACTTTTCACTAAAGTTCCAGTTGATGACCTTTTAGAATATTTATTTGATGTGTTGGATGATATTCATTTACCTGTTTCAAAGTCTAATTTTATTGAACTGATAAAATTGTGTATAAAAGACTGTATATTTCTATTAAATGGAGATTATTACGCTCAAAAATTTGGTAAAGCAATGGGTAACCCTTTTTCACCTGTACTAAGTAATATTTATATGGAATTCTTTGAAACAATATTACTAAGGAATATCTTACCTTCTAATGCAATTTGGTTTAGGTATGTAGAGGATGTTCTTTGTGTTTGGCCAACAAATGAAAATTTACAAATATTTCTCCCCTTGCTTAACAATTTAGTACCTTCCATCAAATTTACTGTAGAAAATGAGAATAATGGTATGTTACCATTTTTAGATTGCATGATCCATAGACAAGGAAGCAAGTTTAAGTTTAGCATATACAGAAAACCCACCAATGTATGCTCATATATCCATTATTACTCATCTCAACATGACAGAGTTAAATTATCATCATTTCAATCTATGTTCCTTAGGGCATTACGTATTTGCAGTCCAGAGTTTATCGATAATGAGTTTAAGAAGATATATTCTATTTGATCTAAGTTAAAGTACCCTAGATCTTTCATTGATAAATCCCTTAAGTTAGCAAAGAAATCATTTTATAGAGTTGAGCCCAAACCTCCCATTGACACCAAGAATCTTTTAGTTCTCCCTTATAATGATAATAATTTCACTTTGCTTCCGATACTGCTTAAATCCTTTAATGTAAATTTTGCCTTTAGCAACAATAATACTATAAAGAATATCTTAATCAGGAATTTACCAGAAAATTCTCTTGGTTGCAAATATAAAGCCCCTTGTGGAAACTGTGATAGATTTTATGTTGATCAGACTGGTAAGGATCTTTCTGTTAGACTTAAGCAACATAAATGTAGTATAAGAACGGGACAAGAATCAAATGCCTTGTTTAATCATGCTAAAAACTATGATCATTGTATTGACTAGAGTAACGCCATCTCAGTTATCAACTCTAACTCTATTACCAAGAGAAATATCATTGAATCTTCTATTATTAAATACACAAAGAATTATAACCTTAATATTAGTGATGGTCTGTACAAATTAGATAACTTTATTGTTGATAAGATTTGTAAAATGATAAGTTTATGAACGCTCGTTGTATGTTTTGGACAATCACATGTTTACCAAATGGCGTCCTAGCTTCGTCTCTTCGATGCATATCAACTGACTGTTATATTTCTCTCTTCTATCTCCCCTGATGATGTGATTATTGCACGAAAGTGCACTTGGGAACTTTAGGGGTTATATTTTCCTCGTGGACTCATAGGAATATCTTGATAACGCGGAAAATTGTGATCCTTTCCAATACATATATATATATATATATATATATATATATATATATATATATATATATATATATATATATATATATATATATATATATATATATATATATATATATATATATATTTATATATATATATATATATATATATATATATATATATATATATATATATATATATATAAATATATATATATATATATATATATATATATATATATATATATATATATATATATATATATATATATATATATATATATATATATATATATTTTTTTTTTTCTTTGCCGCTGTCTCCCGCGTTTGCGAGGTAGCGCAAGGAAACAGACGAAAGAAATGGCCCAACTCACCCCCATACACATGTATATACATACGTCCACAAACGCAAATATACATACCTACACAGCTTTCCATGGTTTACCCCAGACGCTTCACATGCCTTGATTCAATCCACTGACAGCACGTCAACCCCGGTATACCACATCGCTCCAATTCACTCTATTCCTTGCCCTCCTTTCACCCTCCTGCATGTTCAGGCCCCGATCACACAAAATCTTTTTCACTCCATCTTTCCACCTCCAATTTGGTCTCCCTCATCTCCTCGTTCCCTCCACCTCCGACGCATATGTCCTCTTTGTCAATCTTTCCTCACTCAATCTCTCCATGTGCCCAAACCATTTCAAAACACCCTCTTCTGCTCTCTCAACCACGCTCTTTTTATTTCCACACATCTCTCTTACCCTTACGTTCTTACTCGATCAAACCACCTCACACCACACATTGTCCTCAAACATCTCATTTCCAGCACATCCAGCCTCCTGCGCAAAACTCTATCCATAGCCCACGCCTCGCAACCATACAACATTGTTGGAACCACTATTCCTTCAAACATACCCATTTTTGCTTTCCGAGATAATGTTCTCGACTTCCACACATTCTTCAAGGCTCCTAGAATTTTCGCCCCCTCCCCCACCCTATGATCCACTTCCGCTTCCATGGTTCCATCCGCTGCCAGATCCACTCCCAGATATCTAAAACGCTTCACTTCCTCCAGTTTTTCTCCATTCAAACTCACCTCCCAATTGACTTGACCCTCAACCCTACTGTACCTAATAACCTTGCTCTTATTCACATTTACTCTTAACTTTCTTCTTTCACACACTTTACCAAACTCAGTCACCAACTTCTGCAGTTTCTCACATGAATCAGCCACCAGCGCTGTATCATCAGCGAACAACAACTGACTTCCCAAGCTCTCTCATCCCCAACAGACTTCATACTTGCCCCTCTTTCCAAAACTCTTGCATTCACCTCCCTAACAACCCCATCCATAAACAAATTAAACAACCATGCAGACATCACACACCCCTTCCGCAAACCTACATCCACTGAGAACCAATCACTTTCCTCTCTTCCTACACGTACACATGCCTTACATCCTCGATAAAAACTTTTCACTGCTTCTAACAACATGCCTCCCACACCCTATATTCTTAATACCTTCCACAGAGCATCTCTATCAACTCTATCATATGCCTTCTCCAGATCCATAAATGCTACATACAAATCCATTTGCTTTTCTAAGTATTTCTCACATAAATTCTTCAAAGCAAACACCTGATCCACACATCCTCTACCACTTCTGAAACCACACTGCTCTTCCCCAATCTGATGCTCTGTATATGCCTTCACCCTCTCAATCAATATCCTCCCATATAATTTACCAGGAATACTCAACAAACTTATACCTCTGTAATTTGAGCACTCACTCTTATCCCCTTTGCCTTTGTACAATGGCACTATGCACGCATTCCGCCAATCCTTAGGCACCTCACCATGAGTCATATATACATTAAATAACCTTACCAACCAGTCACCAATACAGTCACCCCCTTTTTTAATAAATTCCACTGCAATATCATCCAAACCTGCTGCCTTGCCGGCTTTCATCTTCCGTAAAGCTTTTACTACCTCTTCTCTGTTTATCAAATCATTTTCCCTAACCCTCTCACTTTGCACACCACCTCGACCAAAACATCCTATATCTGCCACTCTATCATCAAACACATTCAACAAACCTTCAAAATATATATATATATATATATATATATATATATATATATATATATATATATATATATATATATATATATATATATATATATATATATATATATATATATTGGAAGTAAGGGGAGTGGGGGAGGAATGGGATGTATTTAGGGAATCAGTAATGGACTGCGCAAAAGATGCTTGTGGCATGAGAAGAGTGGGAGGTGGGTTGATTAGAAAGGGCAGTGAGTGGTGGGATGAAGAAGTAAGAGTATTAGTGAAAGAGCAGAGATAGTCATTTGGACGATTTTTGCAGGGAAAAAATGCAATTGAGTGGGAGATGTATAAAAGAAAGAGACAGGAGGTCAAGAGAAAGGTGCAAGAGGTGAAAAAAAGGGCAAATGAGAGTTGGGGTGAGAGAGTATCATTAAATTTTAGGGAGAATAAAAGATGTTCTGGAAGGAGGTAAATAAAGTGCGTAAGACAAGGGAGCAAATGAGAACTTCAGTGAAGGGCTCAAATGGGGAGGTGATAACAAGTAGTGGTGATGTGAGAAGCAGATGGAGTAAGTATTTTTATGGTTTGTTGAATGTGTTTGATGATAGAGTGGCAGATATAGGGTGTTTTGGTCGAGGTTGTGTGCAAAGTGAGAGAGTTAGGGAAAATGATTTGGTAAACAGAGAAGAGGTAGTAAAATCTTTGCGGAAGTTGAAAGCCGGCAAGGCAGCAGGTTTGGATGGTATTGCAGTGGAATTTATTAAAAAAGGGGGTGACTGTATTGTTGGCTGGTTGGTAAGGTTATTTAATGTATGTATGACTCATGGTGAGGTGCCTGAGGATTGGCGGAATGCGTGCATAGTGCCATTGTACAAAGGCAAAGGAGATAAGAGTGAGTGCTCAAATTACAGAGGTTAAGTTTGTTGAGTATTCCTGGTAAATCATATGGGAGGGTATTGATTGAGAGGGTGAAGGCATGTACAGAGCATCAGATTGGGGAAGAGCAGCGTGGTTTCAGAAGTGGTAGAGGATGTGTGGATCAGGTGTTTGCTTTGAAGAATGTATGTGAGAAATACTTAGAAAAGCAAATGGATTTGTATGTAGCATTTATTGATCTGGAGAAGGCATATGATAGAGTTGATAGAGATGCTCTGTGGAAGGTATTAAGAATATATGGTGTGGGAGGCAAGTTGTTAGAAGCAGTGAAAAGTTTTTATCGAGGATGTAAGGCATGTGTACGTGTAGGAAGAGAGGAAAGTGATTGGTTCTCAGTGAATGTAGGTTTGCGGCAGGGGTGTGTGATGTCTCCATGGTTGGTTAATTTGTTTATGGATGGGGTTGTTAGGGAGGTGAATGCAAGAGTTTTGGAAAGAGGGGCAAGTATGAAGGCTGTTGGGGATGAGAGAGCTTGGGAAGTGAGTCAGTTGTTGTTCGCTGATGATACAGCGCTGGTGGCTGATTCATGTGAGAAACTGCAGAAGCTGGTGACTGAGTTTGGTAAAATGTGTGAAAGAAGAAAGTTAAGAGTAAATGTGAATAAGAGCAAGGTTATTAGGTACAGTAGGTTTGAGGGTCAAGTCAATTGGGAGGTGAGTTTGAATGGAGAAAAACTGGAGGAAGTGAAGTGTTTTAGATATCTGGGAGTGGATCTGGCAGCGGATGGAACCATGGAAGCGGAAGTGGATCATAGGGTGGGGGAGGGGGCGAAAATTCTGGGAGCCTTGAAGAATGTGTGGAAGTCGAGAACATTATCTCGGAAAGCAAAAATGGGTATGTTTGAAGGAATAGTGGTTCCAACAATGTTGTATGGTTGCGAGGCGTGGGCTATGGATAGAGTTGTGCGCAGGAGGATGGATGTGTTGGAAATGAGATGTTTGAGGACAATGTGTGGTGTGAGGTGGTTTGATCGAGTAAGTAACGTAAGGGTAAGAGAGATGTGTGGAAATAAAAAGAGCGTGGTTGAGAGAGCAGAAGAGGGTGTTTTGAAATGGTTTGGGCACATGGAGAGAATGAGTGAGGAAAGATTGACCAAGAGGATATATGTGTCGGAGGTGGAGGGATCGAGGAGAAGAGGGAGACCAAATTGGAGGTGGAAAGATGGAGTGAAAAAGATTTTGTGTGATCGGGGCCTGAACATGCAGGAGGGTGAAAGGAGGGCAAGGAATAGAGTGAATTGGGGCGATGTGGTATACCGGGGTTGACTTGCTGTCAGTGGATTGAATCAAGGCATGTGAAGCGTCTGGGGTAAACCATGGAAAGCTGTGTAGGTATGTCTATTTGCGTGTGTGGACGTATGTATATACATGTGTATGGGGGTGAGTTGGGCCATTTCTTTCGTCTGTTTCCTTGCGCTACCTCGCAAACGCGGGAGACAGCGACAAAGCAAAAAAAAAAAAAAAAAAAAAAAATATATATATATATATATATATATATATATATATATATATATATATATATATATATATATATATATATATATATGTATATATATATATATATATATATATATATATATTTTTTTTTTTTTTTTATACTTTGTCGCTGTCTCCCGCGTTTGCGAGGTAGCGCAAGGAAACAGACGAAAGAAATGGCCCAACCCCCCCCATACACATGTATATACATACGTCCACACACGCAAATATACATACCTACACAGCTTTCCATGGTTTACCCCAGACGCTTCACATATATATATGTGAATATATATATATATATATATATATATATATATATATATATATATATATATATATATATATATATATATATTCTTTTTTTCTTTCTTTCATACTGTTCGCCATTTCCAGCGATAGCGAGGTAGCGTTAAGAACAGAGGAACGGGCCTTTGAGGGAATATCCTCACCTGGCACCCTTCTCTGTTCCTTCTTTTGGAAGATTAAAAAAAAAATACACAGCCTCCGATGCCGTGTGCCACTATCTTTCTCAGCAAACGCTCATGGGGTACTCTGTCAAAAGCCTTACTTTAGTCTTGGTATGGCATGTCAAAACTCTTACCCTGATCAATAGTTTCACGTACTTTATCAAAGAAGGAGGGAAGGTTAATGAGACATGACTTCCCTTTTGTAAACCATGTTGAGAATCCCTAATTAGATCATGATTCTCCAAGTGGTTCCATATTTTGCCCGCTGTAATTGATTCAAGAAATTTCCGCACAGTAGATGTCAAGTTGACAGGATGAAAACTAGAGGCAATGGATCTGTCCCCTTGAAGATGGGAACGACATTGCTGTCTTCCTTTTGTTTGGGAACTACGCCTGATTTCAGAGACTTTTTACACACACTTAAAAGCAGAACGCTTACTTCCTCCTTACATTCTTTCGAGACCCTTACATACATGCTATCTGGTCCAGGACTCCTGTTTATATCTAATTGCTGTATTTGTTACAAAATATGAAAATGTATCGTATAGCTTCCCGTTTTCGTTCCCCCTGTAAGTTTGCTCTGGAATCGGAATGCTTGTATTCTCCTCCTGCGTAGATACTGATATGAAGTCATTGTTTAAAACTTCACACATTTCACATATCACTATCAAGTAATTTACCAGAATGCGATTTGATGGGTTCATTTTCTCCCTGGATTTCGTTCTGAGCATTTGAACAAATTATTTGGCATTGGTTTTTGCTTCGCTGGCTATCCTAATTTCGTAATTTCTTTTAATCTTCCTAATATCTGATTTTACCATTCTTTTAATTTGCGTTAGCTGATCAGTAAACTGCGTCCCCCCCCCCCCTCCCATTTTGCCTTGTTGTACAAGCCCGTCTTCTTCTAAACATCTGTAAAATCCCTTCTCAAACATCTTAAAGTAAAAGCTTCACCGTTTTCACTTTATGGACGAGAGTACAACTCTAAGATAACCCAACGGGCCGCATGTCATGAAGTTTCAAACTTTTGAACCTGGTTAGATAAACCCCAAGGCAGATGATTGACGTACACCAAACTTCTTTACACAGCTGGTGAATCATCTGGCCCCTTGTAACTAATTTTCCATTTAGCGTTTAGGTATGTGGACTGTATGTGAAGTGAGTTTTACACTCGTAGTGTCACACCTCTTGATCATTCTCTACAGTCATCGCACTTCTTGAATATCTGTATGTTGTCTGCATTAAATACATCCTTAATCATCATTATCCCATTCATCAGCCCCTCTTGTTGTATAATGAATATGTTTTACATCTTTTTTAACGAGCCTCTTGCTACACATTGTATTAAGTCCTCTTGAAGAACTGTACACTTTCCACGTCATCGAACTGTTTTCAAAACTTAAAGGTTATGATGAAGTCACCCATCACTCATCCCCTCTCCAAGCTGAGCAAATCTAATGCCTCAAGCCTTTTCCCTTACCTCACTTCCCTAAATCCTGGTACAGTCTGTGTTGCCCTCCTTTGGACTTAATTTATTAGGACTTTATGGTTCTTTAAGTGCGATGACCAAACTTGAGAAGGATATTCTAGTTTTGGCCGTGTGTTAGGAACAGTTTGCAAGAAATTTCCTTATTCATATACTGGAACGTTATTTTGATATATGCCACTGGACAGCTTTTCTCCCTAGAAATTCTCCTTGTCTGTGACTTTAATTATAGGTTGAGGATGATGTCGACTCTCAAGTCCTTTTCGCACACTGAATCTTTTAAGTTACTTCCTGCCAGATGATAATCATAATGGGGTCTTCTTCCACTTTGCCTCATCCTCATTACTTTACATTTACTTGGGAGGAATTTCATCACCTATATATAAGATAAACTTTGGAATCTGTTTAGGGTCCCTTCGTAAGTTAACATAATCCTCCGCCCTCTTTTCTTTCTTCATGACCTTTGTGTCATCCGTAAACTCATTCAGGTAGGAGTCCATACCCTTAGGTATGTTATTTACATAGATCAAAACTCATAATTGTCTTAGATCGGAACGATGTGACACACATAATAACCTCAGTCTATTTATGGAAGGTTCCTCTGCCATGCGTTCTTTGTTCCCTCCAACTGAGATAATCTATCCTTCGTAGAAGCTTCCACCATTATCCTTGCCTAGTGATCCTGTTTCTTAATTAGCCTCCCAGTTGGTACGGTGTCAAAAGCGTTTTGATAGTCCAGATACGAACAATCCGCCTCGCCTTTCCATTCTACCCAAAAGAGAGCTTACTTTCTCATAGAAATCTAAGAAGTTTATGCATTTCTACCATCCCCTAAAACAATGCTCTCTCTCACTTAAGTAACTTCTCCTCTGTAGAAAGTCGTAAATGTACTTTCTAATCATCTGTAACAGAACTTTACAAAAGGTGAAGCAGGGTTGAAGTTCAGTGCTGTTCCAGTCTCCTTTCATAAAGATGGATATGACACTGTCTTTACAGTCAAGTGTAATCTTTTACAGATAAACCGATCCGTAAAGTCTACTTCTAGAAACTAAGTCACGTGTCCATAATGCTGTGATTCTGTGTCTTTTACTGTGTAATGTCTTGATTAAAGTAGAGTCATTCGACGCTTACCACATACCACAGTACATTTACTTGATATTAGAGGTTCCCAGTCAGTTCATCATACTGATATCCAGTGTCCAGTGTTGACACTCTTGACATACGGCTGCAAGAAGCATAAACCTTTTAAGGATACATAAAAAAGCCACATACAGAGTAAGACAACTCCAGATACTCCTGCTCACATTATAAGCCAAGTACAGAGTAAAGACATCACTAGATGCTCCAGCCAGACAAAGCGCTCCTTTACTCACCATCTCAAGCTTTACTTTCGTTTTTGTACCCAACGACCAGGATGTGTCAACCTTTATGGGACTTAGGACGTTCTTGAAACGTGTGTGCAAGAGCTGACCAGACTCATCTGACAGATTTCAAGGTTTCTTGATTTTTTTCGTTGTCCACGAGACCTGTAATCCTAATGGCTTTATGATGATAATTAATCCAGAACGTCAAGGTCTAGCTCCATGGTCTTTATAAATTCTAGACAGTGTATTTCCGTATTCCAGTAGTGACCTGAGCCATATTTACGACTTATAATACTGATACCGGTTCGCAGGAGTAAAGTTTTCCGTACACTATCCTATGTAAACCCGCAGGTAACTTTGAAATTAATTCTAGCACTTTGTTTCCGGAGTGTGAGTTACATATCGAAAATCTAATCACTGGAGGGATGTTTTCGGGTTCTGCCAATTCTTAATTAAAGTTTTGCAGAGACATTTCCTGAAGCAAAAGGATCTTTTACATATCAGTCATATGGCACCGTGTATCTACTAACTGTTTAGGCAGCTACAGTGAAACCACAAGAACTCTGTCCTCCGCTCGAATCCGATATGCAAAGTCGGTACCCAGAACTCTGGTGCAATAATCCATCGCTTGCTGCAGTTCTCCTCCCTCATGCTCCTTTTTGCAGAGAGGGATCCTAACCATATTCCTCCTACAGCCGTATGTAATGGTGTACAGGAAACAACCTCTGAGAACACAGTATCATCACCATCCGTCAACATTGTCTCACTCATGCAACAGACATCATTCATATTCTGATTTGCCGAATTAGTCAGAACCCTTTCAAGACGAAAGGTCTACAACAGACTGATTGCAGGATGGTTAGCCATCCTGCGTATCTCAGAACAATATGTCTTTTCTCTTATATGTTGGGATGATAGATTTCTCAGCCTAACACTCACCATGCATAGCAATGTCTGACAAGAGAAGAATTCTTTTCTGTGAGGCTTAAGAGTTGCTGACTTAGAGGGGAGCGATTCTACTGTTCTAGAATTAAAATAATGTCTTCTACAGCAAGGTTAACAAGACACAGGTCATCTCCAGTAAAATCATTGTGAATTTTACCATCGGCTGCCTTCCTATACTTCTTCCTGGCCATTTCCAGAGAGCTGATACAGTCAAGCGAATTCCTTGGACCATCCCTCAGGGGTGACAGAGAAGAGGGTTAGATAGCAAGTGTTGGAGGGCAGCAGCGAATGATAAGGACAAAGATGGAGGCGGGAGCTGGTAAGGGAAAGCGCCAGTGAAAGTTAGTAGAAAGGTCAGGCAAGGTAGAGGGATATGGTGCAACAAAGTGACGGTAACAAACGAGGAGGAATATTTTGCTGTGAGGGAGTTATGAGGTTGGTGTAACGCTACATTACCTGCCTGGAGGGTAAAATTGACCCCCATCCATGTTCGCTTATTATATATTATGACTTTCGAAGTAAACATAATTACACATACAAATGACATATACATATAGAAGATGAATACACAAACATACACTAAATTCAAAATGTGCTAGATCGATCTTCCCCTTTAACATTAAGACGTTACCTAAAACCTTACCAAATGCGACAAAAATGATTATCAAGGTGAACCTCTGGTTTGGTGAGGAGAAACGAAGATAAGCATCTGTCCTGCCACTACATCAACGGTATTCGAGCTGTTCCATAGTTTAAGATCATTATCTGTCGGTGGCCACAGTTAGACTGCTCATTATCGGCTAATTTTGCAATAATATTCTTTTTCTGATTAATGACGTCTTTTCCAACTCATTATTAAAACTCAGTATCACTCTGTTCCGTATAATGAACCATTATTAAGCGGTAGCTATATGTCATCGTTATTAATCGCACTTCTTATGACACGACCGTAATAAACTACAGTGTTTTCCGTACCTTCACGAGGACAAGAATCATATCTCATCATCCTGTACATTTTTCTTTTGCAGATTTATCTATCTTCTTTTGCACTGTCTTCCATCACATTAATCAAGATCAATCTCTGCTTCTTTACACTCACAGTTCATCATTTCGAGCGTTAGCATACAACGCTCTTCTTTATCATTATTTACGTTGCTTTCCTCACTATCATCTGTAACAGAGTATGAGGTGCCACTGTTCTCAGTGAACAACTCTTCTTATGCAACATTTTAATCTTTCATCTCCTGATCACCTTTTTCATTCTTTATCACCATCCTCCTCATCACTATTATCTTCAACACTATTCTCTTCATCACTATCATCTCCATCAACGTCTTTTCAACATAATGTTCTCGATAATTGTTCTCTCCCTTCGTGCTTATTCTATACATCTTCACGCTCTTTTTACTCATCAACCGGTTATCACCTCCCGTCTTCTCTGGCTACCCTTGCATATAATGATCTTCATTATCAGCTGCTGCTTACTTCACTACCATCACTTCGACCATCATCCTTTACCTTACTATTACCATCGTAAATATTGTTACCATGAAAATGCCCATGTTTACCTCCGATTTCTTCAACATCTTTATCAACTATTCCTTCCCATCACCATCTTCACCGCCATCCCTCCCATCACCATCTTTACCGCCATCCTTCCCATCACCATCTTCACCATCATCCTTCCCATCACCATCTTCACCGGCATCTTTCCCATCACCATCTTCACCATCATCCTTCCTATCACCATCTTCACCGTCATTCTTCCCATCACCAACTTCACCATCATCCTTCCCATCACCATCTTCACCATCATCCTTCCCATCACCAACTTCACCATCATCCTTCCCATCACCATCTTCACCATCATCCTTCCCATCACCATCTTCACCGGCATCTTTCCCATCACCAACTTCACCATCATCCTTCCTATCACCATCTTCACCATCATCCTTCCCATCACCAACTTCACCATCATCCTTCCCATCACCATCTTCACCGGCATCTTTCCCATCACCATCTTCACCATCATCCTTCCTATCACCATCTTCACCGTCATTCTTCCCATCACCAACTTCACCATCATCCTTCCCATCACCATCTTCACCATCATCCTTCCTATCACCATCTTCACCATCATCCTTCCCATCACCAACTTCACCATCATCCTTCCCATCACCATCTTCACCACCGTCCTTCCGATGAACAAGCTCATCATCGATCCATCCCCTTCTCCCAATCGCCATCTATATCACTAAAGTCGATTCATTTCTTTCTTCATTGTATTTATGTCGATCATTACCATCTCCTCCTAATCAGATTTTCACCACCACACACGTCACCAACTAACCTCCTGAAGTTACGGTAAAAGTGAAGAACAGTGACTTCCCCAGACAGCGTCACAACTGGGGGTCTGTCTGATAGTCGTGGTTGGCTGCCCCTGTTCAACACGCTCTCCTTCAACCTATAAGTTGTTATGTTCAAATCCAAAAACCAGGTTACTTTGCAGCCAGTTGCGATGAAATCTTAAAGAGGAGAGTTTTTTCATTTTTCATGAATACCACGTTATAGTCAGTTGCTTATATCCTGGTTGGTTGTCGCTATCAATGGTATGAGTGTGGGTTATGCACGCTCACGACAGGTATATATGGTATCTGGTGGTAGTAAACATATCCCTTGTGCTGATCATCTAGTTGATTCATAACTACGGCTTGAATCATTTCAGATTAGAGACACAAAAATGATTTTGACACTACTGATGAATGTTTATTATTCTTTATTGTAGCTGGTTGTCTAATATCTAAATGTGTGAAAAATATATTTATCCAAAAATAAGGGGAAACTTTCATGGTAAGTTTTCCCAATTTGAAATACAAAATATGTCATTCTGTTATCTTTTTGAGAACCCTCTGGCGAGATGAGATGGAAGCTTCTGAATATATAACCTGCTGACTATTATCATTTCTCCCAGATGAGTCAGTGTGGAAAGGAAGAGACTTTTGTTAGCAATGTGATCTCTGTGTGTCTTGAAGGAAGCATAGAGTTGTCAAATGGCAAGGAAGGTTAAAACGTTGATAGGAGAGAAGGACTCAGTAATTCATGCATACGACAGGAAAAGATAAATCTTTCAATAGCATTCACAACAGATAGGGAAATGATATGAGTATGTCTTCTTGATCTACTAGTCGGTTACCACCTGGTGAAATGGTGAGTGCAGGAGTATCTTGATCTTGACCACATAGATCACCGTCCTCAACTGATGGTATGTGACGACATAGGACTTTCATGACTTACTTGTCAGTCACTGACTGATGGTCTGTGTGGTGACATTAGCCACTGATGAGTGACTGGAGGTCCCTCTCAACTCTCATTCTACTCATAACTGCTGAGGTATAACATGAGGTCAGATCGTTCACAATGGCTTTTTGTGATAAACTAATACTTCAATGATTTGGTCATTCCCAACTGTGAAACTTAAACTTGCCAACATCGGGGCACTGTATCATCTCACAAACTGAGGACACCTGAGCAGAGGCAGCAAGGTACTGCCACGGGTAGAAAGGTTTAGTAAATCAAACCGTCATCACGACCTTAATTTTTTCCTTTTCAGTCCGATATCTAATTACTGGAAGTTAGATGTCATGTTTAGATTACCATACTATCACCGATGATTAATGTAATCAAGTCGTTGTCTTCTAAACGTGGACTTGAGAAATAACCTCATAGAAACGAAAGCGAGGAAATACAGATTATGACTGACATTTACTAGTGCACCATATAATCAGTAAGCCATGTATTCTACAGGACAATCCTCTCTCATCTGCATTTACCATTATCTTCTTCATATATTCATTGTTTGCTGTTGTAATGGTAAACACAGGATATATATATTTTTTTTTTTTTTTTTTTGCTTTGTCGCTGTCTCCCGCATTTGCGAGGTAGCGCAAGGAAACAGACGAAAGAAATGGCCCAACCCACCCCCATACACATGCCTTGATTCAATCCACTGACAGCACGTCAGCCCGGTATACCACATCGCTCCAATTCACTCTATTCTTTGCCCTCCTTTCACCCTCCTGCATGTTCAGGCCCCGATCACACAAAATCTTTTTCACTCCATCTTTTCACCTCCAATTTGGTCTCCCTCTTCTCCTCGTTCCCTCCACCTCCGACACATATATCCTCTTGGTCAATCTTTCCTCACTCATTCTCCCCATGTGACCAAAACATTTCAAAACACCCTCTTCTGCTCTCTCAACCACGCTCTTTTTATTTCCACACATCTCTCTTACCCTTACGTTACTTACTCGATCAAACCACCTCACACCACACATTGTCCTCAGACATCTCATTTCCAGCACATCCATCCTCCTGCGCACAACTCTATCCATAGTCCACGCCTCGCAACCATACAACATTGTTGGAACCACTATTCCTTCAAACATACCCATTTTTGCTTTCCGAGATAATGTTCTCGACTTCCACACATTCTTCAAGGCTCCCAGAATTTTCGCCCCCTCCCCCACCCTATGATCATTAAATTTTAGGGAGAATAAAAAGATGTTCTGGAAGGAGGTAAATAAAGTGCGTAAGACAAGGGAGCAAATGGGAACTTCAGTGAAGGGCGCAAATGGGGAGGTGATAACAAGTAGTGGTGATGTGAGAAGGAGATGGAGTGAGTATTTTGAAGGTTTGTTGAATGTGTTTGATGATAGAGTGGCAGATATAGGGTGTTTTGGTCGAGGTGGTGTGCAAAGTGCGAGGGTTAGGGAAAATGAGTTGGTAAACAGAGAAGAGGTAGTAAAAGCTTTGCGGAAGATGAAAGCCGGCAAGGCAGCAGGTTTGGATGGTATTGCAGTGGAATTTAGTAAAAAAGGGGGTGACTGTATTGTTGACTGGTTGGTAAGGTTATTTAATGTATGTATGACTCATGGTGAGGTGCCAGAGGATTGGCGGAATGCGTACATAGTGCCATTGTACAAAGGCAAAGGGGATAAGAGTGAGTGCTCAAATTGCAGAGGTATAATTTTGTTGAGTATTACTGGCAAATTATATGGGAGGGTATTGATTGAGAGGGTGAAGGCATGTACAGAGCATCAGATTGGGGAAGAGCAGTGTGGTTTCAGAAGTGGTAGAGGATGTGTGGATCAGGTGTTTGCTTTGAAGAATGTATGTGAGAAATACTTAGAAAAGCAAATGGATTTGTATGTAGCATTTATGGATATGGAGAAGGCATATGATAGAATTGATGGAGATGCTCTGTGGAAGGTATTAAGAATATATGGTGTGGGAGGCAAGTTGTTAGAAGCAGTGAAAAGTTTTTATCGAGGGTGTAAGGCATGTGTACGTGTAGGAAGAGAGGAAAGTGATTGGTTCTCAGTGAATGTAGGTTTGCGGCAGGGATGTGCGATGTCTTCATGGTTGTTTAATTTGTTTATGGATGGGGTTGTTAGGGAGGTGAATGCAAGAGTTTTGGAAAGTGGGGCAAGTATGAAGTCTGTTGGGGATGAGAGAGCTTGGGAAGTGAGTCAGTTGTTGTTAGCTGATGATACAGCGCTTGTGGCTGATTCATGTGAGAAACTGCAGAAGCTGGTGACTGAGTTTGGTAAAGTGTGTGAAAGAAGAAAGTTAAGAGTAAATGTGAATAAGAGCAAGGTTATTAGGTATAGTAGGGTTGAGGGTCAAGTCAATTGGGAGGTGAGTTTGAATGGAGAAAAACTGGAGGAAGTGAAGTGTTTTAGATATCTGGGAGTGGATCTGGCAGCGGATGGAACCATGGAAGCGGAAGTGGATCATAGGGTGGGGGAGGGGGCGAAAATTCTGGAAGCCTTGAAGAATGTGTGGAAGTCGAGAACATTATCTCGGAAAGCAAAAATGGGTATGTTTGAAGAAATAGTGGTTCCAACAATGTTGTATGGTTGCGAGGCTTGGGCTATGGATAGAGTTGTGCGCAGGAGGATGGATGTGCTGGAAATGAGATGTTTGAGGACAATGTGTGGCGTGAGGTGGTTTGATCGAGTAAGTAACGTAAGGGTAAGAGAGATGTGTGGAAATAAGAAGAGCGTGGTTGAGAGAGCAGAAGAGGGTGTTTTGAAATGGTTTGGGCACATGGAGAGAATGAGTGAGGAAAGATTGACCAAGAGGATATATGTGTCGGAGGTGGAGGGAACGAGGAGAAGAGGGAGACCAAATTGGAGGTGGAAAGATGTAGTGAAAAAGATTTTGTGTGATCGGGGCCTGAACATGCAGGAGGGTAAAAGGAAGGCAAGGAATAGAGTGAATTGGATCGATGTGTTATACCGGGGTTGACGTGCTGTCAATGGATTGAATCAAGGCATGTGAAGCGTCTGGGGTAAACCATGGAAAGCTGTGTAGGTATGTATATTTTGCGTGTGCGGACGTATATATATACATGTGTATGGGGTTGGGTTGGGCCATTCCTTTCGTCTGTTTCCTTGCGCTACCTCGCAAACGCGGGAGACAGCGACAAAGCAAAAAAAAAAAAGAAAAAAAAAAACATTATTATTATTATACTTTGTCGCTGTCTCCCGCGTTATATATATATATATATATATATATATATATATATATATATATATATATATATATATATATATATATATATATATATATATATATATATATATATATATATATATATATGTATGTATTTATCTACTTATCTATTTATTTTGCTTTGTCGCTGTATCCCGCGTTTGCGAGGTAACGCAAGGAAACAGACGAAAGAATGGCCCAACCCACACACATACACATGTATATACATACACGTTCACACACGCAAATATACATACCTATACATCCCAACATATACACATATATATACACACAGAGACATATACATGTATACACATTTGCTTAGTTCATACTGTCTGCCTTTATTTATTCCATCGCCACCTCGCCACACATAAAATAACAACCCCTCCTCCCTCATGTGTGCGAGGTTGCGCTAGAAAAAGACAA
>NW_027264788.1:0-26631 GCF_036320965.1 Panulirus ornatus
CCACCTCCCTCCCTTCCTTACACAAGTTGGTGGTGGTGGTGAACATCAGTGAACCATTGTCGATCGTCCCACATTGCATCCGTGGAATCTGACATCACTCACTAGATTGGCGGTTGTTTTAATAACATTGTCGTACGTGAGCGAGGGAGCAGGCCGGTGGCGGCGGAGTAGGAGGAGGAGGAGGAGGGCGGCAACCCCCCCCCCCCACCCAAGCCCCTCCCTTTCCCCCACCGCCCGCGCGCTCTCACATTCCGTACCACACACACCCAGCCAGCCTCCTCCTACGCCGGCATTGAAAGTGAGGGCGAGAGGGAGGTCCAGTTGCGGTGGCGAAATACACAACTCATCTTAATCCATATGTCTACTATGCAGGGGCTTTTGCCATCGATTGGCGTGACAAATCCCCTAACCTTTTTCCGGGTTAAACCTTAGTGGATCACAGTGAGGAGACTGCTCTGCCACTCACGGCACCCAGGCTGTACGCAAGTCGTATGCAAACGGTTCGGTACAGCACATCAGGTTTTGGTTGATCCGTATTTGGGATGGGATAAAGTAGCAACTGTAGCTCTCAACTCTACCCAATTTCCTCCCTTTGCTGCTGCTGCGGCATTGGTGTACAACACTAAGACCTACGATTCGCAAGCGCACGGTCAAGCGACATCATGCATGTACTTGCCGAGGCAGAAGCTCTGTCTAATCATCACCGTCTCATCATCATCATCATAACAATTGAGCTGAGAGCGGGTGCCACCACAACATCCCGCACCTTTTTAAAACAAGAGAAAATCCCATCCTGTGAATTCTCAGAAATGTGCTGCATTGAAGCGTCGGGGAAGGTAGGCAGCACTCACAATAGGAAAAAGCCATAAACGGCAAGCGTCGTCTCCCCCGTCTGCAGCGGGGCCATGACGGTTCCATATGGATAAGAAAGTCTTGGAAAAGACAGACCAAGGATATCATTAGACTGGGTCTAATGGAATTGAAGAAGGATACTACTAATGCAGCTGCCGCTGATGTTGTTGTTGTTGGGCGGCATTGGGTCGAACACTAATACTACGATTCGCACGCGCATGGCCGAGCGACAGGATGCATGTACTTGCCGAGGCAGAAACTTAGACGACGGTACAGGAGACCTAACAAACCAACAACAAAAAGGAGAATCAAGCTCCTACGACCAAGGAACTCCACAGGCATTCGTACAAGTATGACAAGACTCTTATAGTTTTCGTGCCTAACCTAACCCAACCGCCCCAGGCGCATACCACCACACACCGAGCCAGCCAGCCAGCACCACCACCTCCTCCTCCTCACTCTCGCTTTCGATGACGCGCGGCCGACCATCCCTTCCTCACACACGGTGATGGTGGTGAACATCAGTGAACCATTATCGATCGACAAGTAAATGTATAAGTCGATGGCATGTACATTTACTTACGTTTTATGTATGTTATCGACTTGTACATTCACTTACGTTTTATCTTTATGTCATCGACTTGTACAAGTTGATGGGTAATAAATAAAAGGCAAATGTACGATTTGCTGGCATATAAATGAAACGTAAGTAAATGTATAAGTCGATGGCATATATATAAAACGTAAGTATATGTACAAGTCGATGGCATACATATAAAACATAAGTAATTGTACAAGTCGATATATATAGAGTAACGTATCCCAACACCTTAAACCCTAAAAAATTCATAACGTGTTTCTTATCCCTAACAAGTTCCCCATTTTCTGCAATGACTAATTTTTACCATTTTCTGTGATTATCATGTCAAGCCTAACGTAACCTAACCTGTCGATGGTATATAAATAAAACGTAAATAAATGTACAAGTCGATGACATATAAACAAAACGTAATGTTCGAGTCGCTGGCAAATAAATAAAACGTAATTAATTGTGTAAGTCGATTGCATATAAATAAAACGTAAGTATATATACAAGTCGATGGCATATATATAAAAGATATGTAATTGTAAAAGTCGATATATGCAGAGTAACGTATCCCAACTTCTTACACCTAAAAAATCCAATATGTTTGTAGAAAATGGTAAAATTTTTAGGGGTAACAAAGACCAATTTTTACCATTTTCTATTATTATCATTTCAAGCTTAACGTAAACTAAAATGTGGTTGGCATATAAATAAAATGTAAGTAAATATACGAGTCGCTGGCATAAAAATGAAACGTAGTAAATATATAATCTAATGGCATATAAATAAAACGTAAATAAATGTACAAGTCGATCGCTTATAAGTCAAACGTAAACAATGTACAAGTGAATGGTATATAAATAAAACGAAAGTAAATGTACAAGTCGATATATATAGAGTAACGTATTCCAACTTCTTAAACCACCCAAAAATTCATAACGTGTTTGTAGAAAATAGTAAACTTTTTTTGGCGTAACAATGACTAATTTTTACCATTTTCTGTGATTATCATTTCAAGATTAACGTAACCTAACCCGTCAATGGCACGTAAATTAAACGTAAGTAAATGTACATTTCCTTACGTTTTATTTATATGCCAGCGACTCGTACAAGTCGATGGCTTATAAATACAAAGCAAGTTAATATACAATTCGATGGCATATAAATAAACCGTAAGTACATGTATAAGTTGATGGCATATATATATAACGTAAGTAAATGTAGAAGACGATAGCCTATAAATAAATAGTAAGTAAATGTACATGTCGATGGCATATAAATAAAACGAAAGTCAATGTACAAGTCGATGTCATATGAATAAAACGTAAGTAAATGTAGAGTCGCTGGCATATAAATGAAACGTACGTAAATATACAAGTCGATGGCATACAAATAAAACGAAAGTAAATGTACAAATCGATGGCATATAAATAAAACGTAAGTAAATGTACGAGTCGCTGGCATATAAACAAAACGTAAGAAAATGTACATTTACTTACTGTTTATTTATATGCCATCTAGTTATACAAGTCAATGGCTTATATATAAAATGTAAGTAAATGTACGAGTCGATGGCATATAAATAAAACGTAAGTAAATGTACAAGGCAATGTATGTAGAGTAACGTATCCCAACTTCTTAAACCCTAAAGAATTCCTAACATTTGTTTCTTACCCTTAAAAATTTTACCATTTTCTACAATGACTAATTTTTACCATTTTCTGTGATTAGCATTTCAAGCCTAACGTAACCTAACCTGTCGATGGCATATAAATAAAATGTAAGTAAAATTACAATTCGTTGTCATATAAATAAATCGTAAGTAAATGTACAGGTCGATGGCTTATAAATAGATTTTAAGTAAATGTACATGTCGACGGTATGTTAATAGAAGGTAAGTAAATGTAAAAGTCGATATATATATATATATATATATATATATATATATATATATATATATATATATATATATATACATAGAGAGAGAGAGAGAGAGAGAGAGAGAGAGAGAGAGAGAGAGAGAGAGAGAGAGAGAGAGAGAGAGAGAGAGAGAGAGAGAGAGAGAGAGAGAGAGAGAGAGAGAGAGAGAGAGAGAGAGAGAGAGAGAGAGAGAGAGTAACGTATCCAAACTTCTTAAACACTAAAAATTTCCTAACATGTGTTTGTTAACCCTTAAAAGTTTACCATTGTATACACTGAATAACTTACCATTTTCTGTGATTATGATTTCAAGCCCAACGTCACCTAGACTATCGATCGCACATGAATAAAATGTAAGTAAATGTACGAGTCGCTGGTATAAAAATAAAACGTAAGTGAATGTATAATTCGATGGCATATAAATAAAACTTATGGAAATTTACAAGTCGATGGCTTATAAAAACGAAAGTGAATGTACAAGTATATATAGAGTAGCGTATCCCAACTACTTAAACCCTAAAAAATTCACATGTTTCTTACCACTAAAAATTTTAGCATTTTCAACAATTACTATTTTCTACCATTTTCTGTGATTATCAATTCAAACCTAACGTAACCTAACCTGTCGATGGCATGTAAATAAAACGTATGTACAAGACATGTATAGAGTAACGTATTAAAACTTCTTAAACACTAGATAATTCATAACGTGTTTGTAGAAAATGGTAAACTTTTTAGGTGTAACAATGAATAATTTCTACCATTTTGTGATTATTATTTCAAGCCTAACATATCCTGACCTGTCGATGCCAAATAAATCAAACATAAGTAAATGTACAAGTCGATGGTATAAAAATAAAAAGTAAGTGAGTGTATAATTCGATGGCATATAAAAAAAACTAAGTAAATTAACAAGACGATTGTTTATAGATAAAACGTAAGTAAACGTACAAGTCGATGGCAAATAAATCAAACGTAAATAAATGTAAAAGTCAATATATATATATATATATATATATATATATATATATATATAGAGAGAGAGAGAGAGAGAGAGAGAGAGAGAGAGAGAGAGAGAGAGAGAGAGAGAGAGAGAGAGAAACGTATCCCAACTTTTTAAACCCTAAAATATTCATAACATGTATCTGTTACCCCTAAAATATTTACCATTTTCTACAAGGACTAATTTTTACCATTTTCTATGATTATCATTTCAAGCCTTACGTAACCTAACCTGTCGATGGCATATAAGTAGAACGTAAGTAAATGTACAAGTCGATGACGTATATAAAACATATGTATATGTAAAAGTCGATGGCCTATAGATAAAACGAAAGTAAATGTAGAAGTCGAAATATATAGAGTAACGTATCCCAAACATAGCACATGACATCAAAACCCTCGAGTTATTGTCAAGTTCTATCAGAGACACTGGGCGTGTATTTTGCAACCGTATCGCCAAATCCCTTACCTTATAAGAACACTCAAATCGTTCCACAGTAATTACAAAGTAGACCCAGTCACTTTTACCCAGATCAAATCATACACTTACTGGTAACTATTACTTTCAACGGTGTCTAATTTCTCCTAAAATCCCTTTAAGTTGCCCCAGGTACCTCGGACATTAGTTTTCAATTTCTGACATTCCTGATAACACTATCAAATGTATTACTGCGCTCTTCACACCACAAGACAACTAAAGGCAAGCTAAAGAAGTTTGTCGCACCCAGACTTAAGTAAAAAAGTTCTTCGCAGCCAGACATTTTAATGAAAGAGTTGAAACATATGACGCTGGACATCACAGGAGCTTTTCACCAGGAGTCGTTCAAAGTGGTGGAACCATCTGATGAGTTGTCAATGCTTATTGCCAAAGCAAAGAAGGCTTATGTCTCGCTCGGATTCATAGAATTGTTCAAAGAAATGAATGGATCCGTAACTGGGACTCTTGCATCATCCACAGAGGAGCACTTGCTGCCAAGACTCTACAGAAAACATAATTAATTCAACTTCCTAATGACCTACACAATTTGTTGAATTTGGCAATAAAAGTTGTTTATTTTGTAAAGAGCTCTTTATATTCTTTGCATCTCTGCACAGATGTTGGACCTCATCACAAAGCTCTCCCGTTTCCACATGGATGTCCTCTGACCTTCAAAATGATATATGCAGGGTCGGCTCTATGAACGCAAGAGAGAGAGCAATTCTTTTCAATAAAGCCATAAACAAGTAGAACTGTAAGACGCATTTACAGGAGAAAAGTTTTAGTTTTCACGAGCGTACCTTGTGCACATTTCTGGGTATCAACAACCTCAATCTACAAGTTAGAAACGCAATTATCATAGCGTATTATGCAATCAAAAGTTTCAAGGAGAAAACTGCTTCGGAAACATTTGGACCTTTTCATAGTCTCTAGAAACTCCAAACAAATTTCAATGACTTCCTCACGCTTCAAACAAAAATGCATGTAGGTTTTTTAAAATCCATTTTCCTGAGCAAAGAAGTTACGATTTTAGTTTTTTTTTTTTTTTTGGTTTTTTTTTACTTACAACACACAACAACCTACCAACGTTAAAGACTCCTGAACTTGTTGCTTCCCTTCCCAAAACCACTCACTCCCCATTAAAAATCTTACCAATCATCCTGACATCCCCGCTTCCCTAAGCTCTATCACAAATCCAACGTCCCTGGCCACCACCAGCACTACTGCAAAGCTTTCCTCAATTTCCCTAAAATTCTACATTCTTTACCACGACTCCCATCACCTCCCAGACCATCACTTACTCCAGGTCCCCACATATCAATTCCTCTCCTCCTTCCTCTCCCACACTGAAGCTGGTCCTCCTGGAGGACCTCCAGAATCAGACCGTTAACTCATACGATAACTTCTCCATCAATACACTTTCCAACATTGAAATTCAATACCTCGACGAAGACACTTCCCCGTCAAACCCCAGACCGTCCTCGACCCATGACCAGACAACTCGTCAAAAATAATCGCAATCGAATGAAATTGGCTTATCTAGGCAAACTTAAATCATTTGATTTTTTCCAAAAATAAGATACCTAAAATATTGCAATCCAACGTGTTCGGCTACTACAATAACCACCGCCTGACCGCTACTCTCCTTGAACACGTAAAAGTAGACCAGACATTGTCTTCAGCAGTGGGGCAGCAATTACCTTCAATTTCTATCTCACAGGTCTCTATGGAGTTCCGATTACATTCCCTTCTACCTTCAACTCTCATCTAATAACCTCATTATCATTACATGAAGTCCCATTGGGACACTTTCAGAAACTCACTAATCACACATACGCGAAAAATTGTCATTATCAATCCGTCACATTCACAGACACAGAGATAGGGCACATACATCAGCAAATCATATGCAGCTGTCAACAGTCTCCAAATCACACTCTCCCCAAGATGCTACTCCTTCCCTTCTACCAAAACCAAGTCTTCTCTGGTGCTACCGTCGATGATTTGACCAAAACTGACACCGATTATGCCTATCACACTGGGATCTCACTACCCTAAGCAGCCACATAATGAACAACCTCAGAGAAACCACATAATGAACAGCCTTAGA
This sequence comes from Panulirus ornatus, assembly GCF_036320965.1. Taxonomy (NCBI): domain Eukaryota; kingdom Metazoa; phylum Arthropoda; class Malacostraca; order Decapoda; family Palinuridae; genus Panulirus; species Panulirus ornatus. The sequence goes on from NW_027264788.1 coordinate 6,949, forward strand.
CAGAGCCTAAGAATTCAGTAATCACCACAGCAGAGAAAAAAACACAATCTCAAGACTTTTAGAAGCAAATCCATTAATTCAAAAGTACACCCAAAACAGACATCAACAGGCTAAAAAATAGCACTTAACATCAAAACCTTCAAGACACTCAACATCTTTTAGAAACATTGGAAGGGTATTTATCAACCACATCCCCAACACTCAGATCGTTGCACAGCACATACAAAGTAGACCCAACCACTTTGACCCTGTCAAGTCATACACTTATCCTTCCTCACAGAAGACCACTTATTCCCAACTATTACGTTTAACGATGTCAAATTTCTCCTACTTAAAAATCCCTTTAACTAGGCCAGGTTGTCTCGAGCATTGGTTATCAATTCCTCGCACATTCCTGACAACAATATTAAAGCCATTACCGCGAAATTCAAACCACAAAGCAACCAAAGGCCAGCTAAAGAAGTTCTTTAGACCCAGACAGAATTGAAACATGACTGTGGACACCACGGGGGCTTTTCACCAGGAATCGTTCAAAGTGGTGGAAGCATCTTACGAGTTGTCACTGCTTATTGCCAAAGCAAAGGCGGCGGCTCACTATTGAAGAGATTAATGAAATCATGCTCGAGACCTACAAATATTGTGCTTGGCGCAGATCCACAAAAAGTTATCCAAGATGTCACTTTCTGGTAACACTGAAGCGTCGCGTTGATGAACTTCTAGATTACAAAGTACAAATTATACAAATGAGAATCCCAGCGCTTTGGAACAGTACAACAAAACCACACTGATGCTGACCAAAGCTTTCAACTGCTTGTTTATCCTACATTAGAGGATGAAGGAGCTGTGAAAGAATCTTTCTCTGGAAAGCACTGGACACCACGTGAAAAGCTTCTAGTATCTTTGGAAGTTCCCCAAGAAAATTATCTTCCATGGGAAACGTATGTCGGAGTGTCCAATGACTGTGCCCTAACAATGCTTGTCTCTCGTTGGGGATTCATAGAATTGGTCAAAGAAAAGAATGGAGCCATAACTGGGACTCTTGCCTCATCCACAGATGAGCACTTGCTGGTAAAACCCTTTAAGAAAACATGTAATTCATCTTTCAAGATGACCTACGCAATTCATTGAATTGGTTAATAGAAGTTGATTATTTTGTGAAGATGTTTATATTCTGGCCTCTTTGCAGCTCTCTGCACAGATTTAGTTGCTGATCATAAAATTCTCCTGCTTCCACATGGAAGCCCGCTGGCCTTGAAAAGGAATCGTGTCGAGTCGGCTCTATGAACGTGGCAAATATGAAGAGCAAATCTTCCCAATAAAGCCAGAAACAAGATCTGTATGACGCATTTACAAGCGAAAAGATTTAGTTTTCACTAGCGTACCTTGTACATATTTCCGAGACTATCAACAAACTCAATTTACAATTACAAGAAAGGCAATCATTGTGCATTATGATGTAATCAGATGTCTCAAGGAGGAGAAAACTCTGTTTTGGAAACGGCAGAACATTTTCATAGTCTCATCTCAAGGAACTCCATACTGACAGGAAAGATCATGATCAGTATGGTCTGGACACAAAGAAAAAATCTATCTCATCTGGATTCCGTTGCCGAGGAATCTATGCGCCATTTTCCATATCTTTGTGTTGGAAATTGGCGTGGTATCCATTTAACATTGATGTGGGGTAGTTAACGAATCCTGTGCAAGAAGCAGCCATTGAATTTATGCGCGGCGCGAGTGCAAATGATAAGTTTGAAACTATGAGTATGGTCTTAAGAGCTCTGGGTCAAATAACTCCCAGTCTACCCAAAACTTGGCGAGGGAGCACTTCGTTTCAGGATTTTCTCTTCTATTTATCTCTGCCAAGTTGGCTTTTCAACTCTCATTGTACTGGACACAAAACAGCGTAATCTAACGAATCCTAGAAAACTACTTGCGTAGTGCTCTTTTATCCCTGAAACCTATAATTTCTGAAAGAATGGCAGCAGCATCTACCTCGCTGAATGCACAAGATTCAAATCATCCTTTAATTCCAGTATGGTAATAGTTGAATATTAGATTCGACAGTTTTAATTCGTTTGCAAATGATTTGTTTGTTCTAATGGGTTTACAAGATTTAACGTGTTTTTGGTTTCTATGATATTGGGTGTAATTTGGCTTTGGCTCACCTAAGTGTTGGCCAAAATGAATACTTATACACTTGATACATGTTTTGACATTATTTCTATCTAATTTGTCTTCATCCATGCTCACGAGATACAAGGCTACATAAATTACGAACTAGCTGATCCTCAATACTAAAACACAACACAAAATGTCAAACTCTTCAAAAGAAATGGGGAGGGGTGGGTTGAGCGAGTATTTCGTGAAAGCCAACAGGCGAGAGTCATGAAAGCTTGAGAAACACTGATCCAAGTGTATCAGACGATAAAACTAAACTTATCCAAGAAAAAAAAATCGCCAAGGAAACCTGCAACGAAAATGTCGTTCATTTACTGTAACAACTGCCCGGCAGCGATGACCGAACTCTGAAAATCTTCACTATTTGTTAATGGACCGAATACATAAACGCCTATCGGTAGAGCATTAGGAGAAAATAATATTTATGAGAGTCAGTCATGCAAACCAACAATACAGAACTTACTAATACTTATGCCTATTACGTCCTGCTTTGTAAATCTAACTTCTGAAATGCAGATATGTTAAGGATGATCTGAGATAATACACTAATTCAATTTACGATGAACAAGGAACATTATGATCCGAGTTACCCAACGTGAACTTGCCGTAGCCCGGGAGGATGGTACCACCTGCTAAATTACTACGCAATCCTCCACTATATATAAGAGTCAAGTGGCAGATTACCTCTAGGACGACTACTAGTATCATCCTAATACCCAAACAACCAACTACCCTTTATATCTACGAGATGTTATGCTAAACCTTTTGAGAGTATGGTCCTCTGTCGTCATTTAGAGAACGAGAGATCCATTCTACAATGAACCTTTAACCATCCAAGACACCATAAGAATTAATGTAAACACTAGATAATAGTAAAAACTATTACATCTTGCTGGATATCATGGCGGCTATATAAACAATATACCATCACAAGGACTTTTCCGAGGTTAGTTAAAAGAAAAAAGATATGGCAGAAAGGAAAATAACAGTAAACCATCGGGGGATGTCCTGTCTATGGTAAACCCGCAGTCGGATATCTGGCAGTCTTTGTATCACAGTCACGACGAGTTACCGATTCAATCAATTCCTCCTCCATGTTGCATCATTCACAATAAGTTTGTTAGTGGTTCCTTCGTTATGGGTAGGAAATTGTTACAATAGGTTTGGTTAGGTTTGATAATCGTTAATATTCTTACTAACGGTAATCTTTAGGTAACGCTTGGCTAACGTTAGACTTCGTAACGTTGACTAAATTGTGTTTGGTCTTGTTTTGGGTCGTTAGACTTCGTAATGTTAAGTTAGGCTGGGATTGATTACGTTTCGAGTTACGTTAGGTTAAGGTAGGACGGTGGTGTGTCAGTTTATATATTTATAATCCAGTATTTCCCTATTTCTAAAGACCAACCACTCCACCCACTGTGTGGAACTCAAAGGTCTTGTACACTTTTTATTTTACGTCATTTCCGTATTTAAACAAGACGAACTGCTCCGGATTATAATACTGCGATGTTTTTCCCAGAAATAACGATGACAATAATAGTTAAAAAAAAAAAAATAGCATAAACGAAGTTCCTACATACAATTTTAACAAGACATCAAAAATGAAAAATAAAGAAACAACGCGACTCAAATACTTAATACGTCCTGCGCTTTATGACAACTGAAGCAGCAGCCCTGTGGCGCTTCCCTCATGCAGTGTTGTGGCAGCGAGGAGGTAATGGAACAGCAAAGCAGGATTTTGTTATTGTACATGAAAACCGATGTGTTGTGTTCAATGGTTTGCTATATCTTATCGCGCTTACTGTTACTTTCACTTTCAGAACGAAAAAGGCTTCCAAGCTCTTACATCAATGGACAGGACAATTTCTGCTGTGTAACTGGAGTTTTTACGCCTAAATCATAAACAAGACAAATATCACACCAAGTGAAAATCTTCTACTAATTGTATTTTGGTGTGAAGATGGGAGACCAAGATGGGCACCGCACGTTGTTAGGTTACATTATCTGTGAATAACCATGAATATAATGCGTTCATGGATAACTGCATTATTTTTCTTTGGTCGTTGCATAAATGTATATATTAGAAAATGGTAACGTTTCCAGTCAACTTATGCACTGCGCAAAATAATGACGTCCTACATGACTTTGAAAGCCAGATCTGAATGCAGCAAGTCTGGATCGATCAGAAATTTTTTAGAAAAACATTAGCGTAAATACCCAAATGACCAGACAACCAGCTACAGAAAGACTAGTGGAGGAAATCAACACCGAAACACTAAAATCAAGTAAAAATTTAATCAACTCCTTCATGGATAAGCGGAAAAAAATAAACGTTTCCCAGAATACATGAAGGATCTCACCTGGACGTGGGCGAAATTCTAGCATGATGAATCAACAGAAATGTCCGAGTATTACGGACGACCCTCACACGAAAATATTATACACAAAACATACCTGAAAAATGAGAGAAAAATATATCAGAATTAAGAAAAATATACAATTTCTTGTTTAGTTGTATTGTAAAGGTTCAAGAAAAACCTGTGAAACTTTATAAGGAAACTAAGCTATAATAATGGCGTTAATGTTAACCTACTTGCTGAAATAGGCATCTTCAAAATTATGAAACTAGATAATCCCATACACATATAACCCTTAAATACCTTTTGGATGTGGTGGTACAAAGACACGGATAACATTCCATTATACGACCGAACGTTAACAATTCTTACTTAAAATCGTAACATATTCGTCCAACTCCGAGTTGCACGTATGAATGATCATTATAGTAATATTCCTCACACCATATAAACTCAGAACTTATCTAAATATTTACCACAGTGTACATGACATTTACGTAGATAGTTCGAGCCCAACGTGTCCACACATCACTGACCTGCCACATCCTGCAACGAACAAGAGTCCTGGTACTGGCAGATGTAATACCAGCACAAACATTACTCTCACTTAGGCTGTTGTCAGTACGTATTCTCTGCACACTTCCACACGATCAGATGTTTCCCACAGCATCCCAGTTTGAATATACTTCTCGACAAACACAGAGATCAACACACACCGCGACCCGCTCGTCCAGCTGACGTTAACCCTACTTCTATCTGGAGTACCGGCAGCGGTGGTGGCATTATGGGAGACTTCAGCTGCACCAATCATCGGCCACAATGCTTTGTTTACATTTGCTGGGCGACAACGACTGCTCTTAACTACATCTTATCGTCAAGGTACAATTACACGGTAGTAGGTCAAACTTTTCTTTTTATTCATAAATGAGATAAACTAAAGAGCAAAATTAACAAACTACAGTTCTCCAGGACTCAGGTAAATAAGACAATCTTCCATCAGTACAATATTGATGACGCCTGAACTAGCCCGACCACCGACTGGTGCTTCGATACGGAGGATGAACCAATAGCAAGACCTCACAATAACGTATCTCTTATTTGTACACTTCATTATTGGCGAATCCATATGTATGATTACAGCATCACATGCAGTTGTGAAATTAAGAGAAACTGAACTTTGTTGTTTTTACGGGGTTATATATTCCTTGTAGTAGTAAATTCTGACGTTAGCCTTTTTTTTTTTTTTTTTTTTGCCAATGTCCAGCTGTGAAACCCGGCCTGACAGTATCGGGTTCGCACCGTCAACATTTCAACAACGACGAGTCATTAACCCAGGTGCAATCCGTGCTTCGGGTTCACTGCTGGACCTAGCTAGTAATTTTGCTTAAGGTTTATCCAAGATCCCATTATGAACCTTACTTCAGGTTCACTAATGAACCTTGCCGCGAACTTTATATCTAAAACCAGATCTTTATATCTAAAACCAGATATCTAAAACACTTCACTTCCTCCAGTTTTTCTCCATTCAAACTTACCTCCCAGTTGACTAGTCCCTCAACCCTACTGTACCTAATAACCTTGCTCTTATTCATATTTACTCTCAGCTTTCTTCTTTCACACACTTTACCAAACTCAGTCACAAGCTTCTGCAGTTTCTCACATGAATCAGCCACCAGCGCTGTATCATCATTGAACAACAACTGACTCACTTCCCAAGCTCTCTCATCCACAACAGACTGCATACTTGCCCCTCTTTCCAAAACTCTTGCATTCACCTCCCTAACAACCCCATCCATAAACAAATTAAACAACCATGGAGACATCACACACCCCTGCCGCAAACCTTCATTCACTGAGATCCAATCACTTTCCTCTATTCCTACACGTACACATGCCTTACATCCTCGATAAAAACTTTTCACTGCTTCTAACAACTTGCCTCCCACACCATATATTGTTAATACCTTCCACAGAGCATCTCTATCAACTCTGTCGTATACCTTCTCCAGATCCATAAATGCTTCATACAAATCCATTTGTTTTTCAAGTATTTCTCACATACATTCTTCAAAGCAAACACCTGATCCACACATCCTCTACCATTTCTGAAACCACACTGCTCTTCCCCAATCTGATGCTCTGTACATGCCTTCGCCCGCTCAATTAATACCCTTCCATATAATTTCCCAGGAATATTCAGCAAACTTATACCTCTGTAATTTGAGCACTCACTTTTATCCCCTTTGCCTTTGTACAATGGCACTATGCAAGCATTCCGCCACTCCTCAGGCACCTCACCATGAATCATACATACAATAAATAGCCTTACCAACCAGTCAATAATACAGTCACCCCTTTTTTAATAAATTCCACTGCAATACCATTCAAAATCCGCCGCCTTGCCGGCTTTCATCTTCCGCAAAGCTTTTACTACCTCTTCTATGTTTACCAAATCATTCTCCCAAACCCTCTCACTTGGCACACCACCTCGACCTAACCAAACCTAACCTAGCCTAGCCTAGCCTAGCCTAGCCTAACCTAACCTATCCTAACCCAACCTAACCTAACCCAACCTAACCTAACCTAACAAGCGAGAGCGGCGGCAACGGCGGCGGCCAACCCTCCTCCCTCACCGCGCGCATACCACACACACCGAGCCAGCCAGACACAGTCACCTTCTCACTCTCGCTTTCGATGACGCGCGTCCGACCCACCTCCCTCCCTTCCTCACACACGGTGGTGGTGGTGGTGGTGAACATCAGTGGCCTATTATCGATCGACTCACATTGCGTCCGCGGAGTTTGACATCACTCACTAGATTACCGGTTGTTGTTTTAGTAAGTAGTGCGCGAGCGAGGGAACGGGCGCGTGGCGGCGGAGGAGGAAAAGGCCGGACTACCCCCCTACCTCCCGCGCTCTCGCATTCCATACTACACACAAACACACACCCAGCCAGCCTCCTCCTCCTCCTCCTCCTCCTCACTCTCACTTTCGATGCCGGCGTATAAGGTCCAGTTACAGTGGCGAAATACACAACTCTTAATCTATATGTCGACTATGTTGGGGCTTTTGCCATCAATAGGCGTGACAAATCCCCTAACCTTTCTCTGAGTTAAACCTAACCTAAGCGTGAGAGCGGCGGCGGCTGACCCTCCTTCCTCCCCGCGCGCATACCACACACACCGAGCCAGCCAGCCAGCCAGCCCTTTGCCTTTGTACAACAGCGCTATGCATGCATTCCGCCAATCCTCAGGCACTGCACCATGAACCAAACATACATTGAATATCCTCACCAACCAGTCAACAACATGATCACCCCCTTTTTTAATAAATTCCACTGCAATGCCATCCAAGTATATATATACAAACACAAATGTACATAAGCTCTTAAAATATATTATTCATTATAAATTTTACAATTTCTAACATTCGAAATATAGCAATAAACCTTGCAAAAAACATAATACATTTGAAAACAGTAATACACATGATAATATAACACCAATAAACATCATATTAATATTATTCAATTAATACACACAAGCAAATAATAAAATCATCTACAATAGTATACAATAAATGCAAATATTTCACTATATATAGCAATTACAATATACCTTATAATATGAAAGTTACACTTATGCTAATATACAAGTAAGACACATACTAACATACTACTTATAATCATATCAAACTAATACACTTAATATTCACTACAAATGCAACTGTAATTAAACAAATAATACAGCTGAAATACAACAAATACACCTAATAGAATATACACACAATACATATAAAAATAACACACCTATCAATATCTATAATGGGAAACAGAAGAAGGAGTCATGCGGGGAGTGCTCATCCTCCTCGAAGGCTCAGACTGGGGTGTCTAAATGTGTGTGGATGTAACCAAGATGTGAAAAAAGGAGAGATAGGTAGTATGTTTGAGGAAAGGAACCTGGATGTTTTGGCTCTGAGTGAAACGAAACTCAAGGGTAAAGGGGAAGAGTGGTTTGGGAATGTCTTGGGAGTAAAGTCAGGGGTTAGTGAGATGACAAGAGCAAGGGAAGGAGTAGCACTACTCCTGAAACAGGAGTTGTATGAGTATGAGATAGAATGTAAGAAAGTAAATTCTCGATTAATATGGGTAAAACTGAAAGTTGATGGAGAGAGATGGGTGATTATTGGTGCATATGCACCTGGGCATGAGAAGAAAGATCATGAGAGGCAAGTGTTTTGGGAGCAGCTGAATGAGTGTGTTAGTGGTTTTGATGCACGAGACCGGGTTATAGTGATGGGTGATTTGAATGCAAAGGTGAGTAATGTGGCAGTTGAGGGAATAATTGGTATACATGGGGTGTTCAGTGTTGTAAATGGAAATGGTGAAGAGCTTGTAGATTTATGTGCTGAAAAAGGACTGGTGATTGGGAATACCTGGTTTAAAAAGCGAGATATAGATAAGTATACGTATGTAAGTAGGAGAGATGGCCAGAGAGCGTTATTGGATTACGTGTTAATTGACAGGCGTGCGAAAGAGAGACTTTTGGATGTTAATGTGCTGAGAGGTGCAACTGGAGGGATGTCTGATCATTATCTTGTGGAGGTTAAGGTGAAGATTTGTATGGGTTTTCAGAAAAGAAGAGTGAATGTTGGGGTGAAGAGGGTGGTGAGAGTAAGGGAGCTTGGGAAGGAGACTTGTGTGAGGAAGTACCAGGAGAGACTGAGTAAAGAATGGAAAAAGGTGAGAACAATGGAAGTAAGGGGAGTGGGGGAGGAATGGGATGGCATTGCAGTGGAATTTATTAAAAAAGGGGGTGACCATGTTGTTGACTGGTTGGTGAGGATATTCAATGTATGTTTGGTTCATGGTGCAGTGCCTGAGGATTGGCGGAATGCATGCATAGCGCTGTTGTACAAAGGCAAAGGGGATGATAAAGGTGAGTGTTCAAATTACAGAGGTATAAGTTTGTTGAGTATTCGTGGGAAAGTATATGTTAAAAAGATTATTAAACAAATGGAAATTTTTTTGAGAATTTGAGGGGATATCACTTTGTAAATGTGGATTCAAGTAGGCATACTTCTTGCATCGCAAACCAGTATGAAACTGGCGTCGTTTATATGGCTAATACTGCTTTATACTGGCTACTAAACATGTTGTGTTATATACATAGGATGTCTATATTTGGTTTCCTGTTTATCGAAAGGATCACGTGCACAGTTGGCTAACTCGTGTATTCCTGTACTTTAAGTCAATGTATGTGAGCAAACCAAGGCTGTATGCTCATGATTTAATACATAATTGGGAACCAAAAACTGTCGTGTTGGCCTTCATAATTTTAGACAAAGTAGCAGGCATATCTGTAGATTAGTGGTGTTCAGTGGTAATAATAGTAATAGTAGAGGAAATGGAGTTTAGTGGTTATGACATATTGGGGTAAAGGAATATAATCAATAGTACGTGGTTGCTTTTGGTTAAGCATTTCATTTTGCAGGTGAATGGCCACTCGCTAGAAAGCATAACCCGGGAGTTGCTACTAGATGGTGTAGATCAGAATGTACAGGAAAGTTGGCGTGCAAAGTACATGGAAGTGGATGTCTTCACCACCCTTGGCAGTCCCATAGCAGGAACGATCTCTGGAGTGCTAACTAGTGGTAGGTTTTCTGCCTACATAATGGTCTTGTTTTAATCTAGTAGGGCATAGGAATGGGAAAAGTGACCTAACCTGACCTGACCTGACCTGACCTAACCTAACCTAACCTAGCCTAGCCTAGCCTAGCCTAACCTAACCTAACCTAACCTAACCTAACCCAACCCAACCTAACCTAACCTAACCTAACCTAACCCAATCCAACCTAACCTAACCTAACCTAACCTAACCCAACCCAACCCAACCTACCCTAACCTAACCTAACCTAACCCAACCTAACCTAACCTAACCTAACCTAACCTAACCTAACCCAACCCAACCTAACCTAACCTAACCTAACCTAACCTAACCTATCCTAACCACGCCACTTTTGCCCTCCGACACCCTTCGCCCGCTAACCTGAGAGGTAAGGAGCGGAAGGTGACGGAGCCGCATCCCACGCCACTTTTGCCCTCCGACACCCTTCGCCCGCTAACCTGAGAGGTAAGGAGCGGAAGGTGACGGAGCCGCATCCCACGCCACTTTTGCCCTCCGACACCCTTCGCCCGCTAACCTGAGAGGTAAGGAGCGGAAGGTGACGGAGCCGCATCCCACGCCACTTTTGCCCTCCGACACCCTTCGCCCGCTAACCTGAGAGGTAAGGAGCGGAAGGTGACGGAGCCGCATCCCACGCCACTTTTGCCCTCCGACACCCTTCGCCCGCTAACCTGAGAGGTAAGGAGCGGAAGGTGACGGAGCCGCATCCCACGCCACTTTTGCCCTCCGACACCCTTCGCCCGCTAACCTGAGAGGTAAGGAGCGGAAGGTGACGGAGCCGCATCCCACGCCACTTTTGCCCTCCGACACCCTTCGCCCGCTAACCTGAGAGGTAAGGAGCGGAAGGTGACGGAGCCGCATCCCACGCCACTTTTGCCCTCCGACACCCTTCGCCCGCTAACCTGAGAGGTAAGGAGCGGAAGGTGACGGAGCCGCATCCCACGCCACTTTTTCCCTCCGACACCCTTCGCCCGCTAACCTGAGAGGTAAGGAGCGGAAGGTGACGGAGCCGCATCCCACGCCACTTTTGCCCTCCGACACCCTTCGCCCGCTAACCTGAGAGGTAAGGAGCGGAAGGTGACGGAGCCGCATCCCACGCCACTTTTGCCCTCCGACACCCTTCGCCCGCTAACCTGAGAGGTAAGGAGCGGAAGGTGACGGAGCCGCATCCCACGCCACTTTTGCCCTCCGACACCCTTCGCCCGCTAACCTGAGAGGTAAGGAGCGGAAGGTGACGGAGCCGCATCCCACGCCACTTTTGCCCTCCGACACCCTTCGCCCGCTAACCTGAGAGGTAAGGAGCGGAAGGTGACGGAGCCGCATCCCACGCCACTTTTGCCCTCCGACACCCTTCGCCCGCTAACCTGAGAGGTAAGGAGCGGAAGGTGACGGAGCCGCATCCCACGCCACTTTTGCCCTCCGACACCCTTCGCCCGCTAACCTGAGAGGTAAGGAGCGGAAGGTGACGGAGCCGCATCCCACGCCACTTTTGCCCTCCGACACCCTTCGCCCGCTAACCTGAGAGGTAAGGAGCGGAAGGTGACGGAGCCGCATCCCACGCCACTTTTGCCCTCCGACACCCTTCGCCCGCTAACCTGAGAGGTAAGGAGCGGAAGGTGACGGAGCCGCATCCCACGCCACTTTTGCCCTCCGACACCCTTCGCCCGCTAACCTGAGAGGTAAGGAGCGGAAGGTGACGGAGCCGCATCCCACGCCACTTTTGCCCTCCGACACCCTTCGCCCGCTAACCTGAGAGGTAAGGAGCGGAAGGTGACGGAGCCGCATCCCACGCCACTTTTGCCCTCCGACACCCTTCGCCCGCTAACCTGAGAGGTAAGGAGCGGAAGGTGACGGAGCCGCATCCCACGCCACTTTTGCCCTCCGACACCCTTCGCCCGCTAACCTGAGAGGTAAGGAGCGGAAGGTGACGGAGCCGCATCCCACGCCACTTTTGCCCTCCGACACCCTTCGCCCGCTAACCTGAGAGGTAAGGAGCGGAAGGTGACGGAGCCGCATCCCACGCCACTTTTGCCCTCCGACACCCTTCGCCCGCTAACCTGAGAGGTAAGGAGCGGAAGGTGACGGAGCCGCATCCCACGCCACTTTTGCCCTCCGACACCCTTCGCCCGCTAACCTGAGAGGTAAGGAGCGGAAGGTGACGGAGCCGCATCCCACGCCACTTTTGCCCTCCGACACCCTTCGCCCGCTAACCTGAGAGGTAAGGAGCGGAAGGTGACGGAGCCGCATCCCACGCCACTTTTGCCCTCCGACACCCTTCGCCCGCTAACCTGAGAGGTAAGGAGCGGAAGGTGACGGAGCCGCATCCCACGCCACTTTTGCCCTCCGACACCCTTCGCCCGCTAACCTGAGAGGTAAGGAGCGGAAGGTGACGGAGCCGCATCCCACGCCACTTTTGCCCTCCGACACCCTTCACCCGCTAACCTGAGAGGTAAGGAGCGGAAGGTGACGGAGCCGCAACCCACGCCACTTTTGCCCTCCGACACCCTTCGCCCGCTAACCTGAGATGTATGGAGCGGAAGGTGACGGAGTCGCATCCCACGCCACTTTTGCCCTCCAACACCCTTCGCCCGCTAACCTGAGAGGTAAGGAGCGGAAGGTGACGGAGCCGCATCCCATGCCACTTTTGCCCTCCGACACCCTTCGCCCGCTAACCTGAGAGGTAAGGAGCGTAAGGTGACGGAGCCGCATCCCACGCCACTTTTGCCCTCCGACACTCTTCGCCCGCTAACCTGAGAGGTAAGGAGCGGAAGGAGACGGAGCCGCATACCACGCCACTTTTGCCCTCCGACACCCTTCGCCCGCTAACCTGAGAGGTAAGGAGCGGAAGGTGACGGAGCCGCATCCCACGCCACTTTTGACCTCCGACACCCTTCGCCCGCTAACCTGAGAGGTAAGGAGCGGAAGGTGACGGAGCGCATCCGAGGCCACCTTTCCCTTCTGGAACTCTGCGCGCGCTAACCTGAGAGGTAAGGAGCGGAAGGTGACGGAGCTCACATCCCACGCCACTTTTGCCCTCCGACACCCTTCGCCCGCTAACCTGAGAGGTAAGGAGCGGAAGGTGACGGAGCGCACATCCCACGCCACTTTTGCCCTCCGACACTCTGCGCCCGCTAACCGGAGAGCTAAGCGGGCATTCCGCCAATCCTCAGGCACTGCACCATGAACCAAACATACATTGAATATCCTCACCAACCAGTCAACAACATGATCACCCCCTTTTTTAATAAATTCCACTGCAATGCCATCCAAGTATATATATACAAACACAAATGTACATAAGCTCTTAAAATATATTATTCATTATAAATTTTACAATTTCTAACATTCGAAATATAGCAATAAACCTTGCAAAAAACATAATACATTTGAAAACAGTAATACACATGATAATATAACACCAATAAACATCATATTAATATTATTCAATTAATACACACAAGCAAATAATAAAATCATCTACAATAGTATACAATAAATGCAAATATTTCACTATATATAGCAATTACAATATACCTTATAATATGAAAGTTACACTTATGCTAATATACAAGTAAGACACATACTAACATACTACTTATAATCATATCAAACTAATACACTTAATATTCACTACAAATGCAACTGTAATTAAACAAATAATACAGCTGAAATACAACAAATACACCTAATAGAATATACACACAATACATATAAAAATAACACACCTATCAATATCTATAATGGGAAACAGAAGAAGGAGTCATGCGGGGAGTGCTCATCCTCCTCGAAGGCTCAGACTGGGGTGTCTAAATGTGTGTGGATGTAACCAAGATGTGAAAAAAGGAGAGATAGGTAGTATGTTTGAGGAAAGGAACCTGGATGTTTTGGCTCTGAGTGAAACGAAACTCAAGGGTAAAGGGGAAGAGTGGTTTGGGAATGTCTTGGGAGTAAAGTCAGGGGTTAGTGAGATGACAAGAGCAAGGGAAGGAGTAGCACTACTCCTGAAACAGGAGTTGTATGAGTATGAGATAGAATGTAAGAAAGTAAATTCTCGATTAATATGGGTAAAACTGAAAGTTGATGGAGAGAGATGGGTGATTATTGGTGCATATGCACCTGGGCATGAGAAGAAAGATCATGAGAGGCAAGTGTTTTGGGAGCAGCTGAATGAGTGTGTTAGTGGTTTTGATGCACGAGACCGGGTTATAGTGATGGGTGATTTGAATGCAAAGGTGAGTAATGTGGCAGTTGAGGGAATAATTGGTATACATGGGGTGTTCAGTGTTGTAAATGGAAATGGTGAAGAGCTTGTAGATTTATGTGCTGAAAAAGGACTGGTGATTGGGAATACCTGGTTTAAAAAGCGAGATATAGATAAGTATACGTATGTAAGTAGGAGAGATGGCCAGAGAGCGTTATTGGATTACGTGTTAATTGACAGGCGTGCGAAAGAGAGACTTTTGGATGTTAATGTGCTGAGAGGTGCAACTGGAGGGATGTCTGATCATTATCTTGTGGAGGTTAAGGTGAAGATTTGTATGGGTTTTCAGAAAAGAAGAGTGAATGTTGGGGTGAAGAGGGTGGTGAGAGTAAGGGAGCTTGGGAAGGAGACTTGTGTGAGGAAGTACCAGGAGAGACTGAGTAAAGAATGGAAAAAGGTGAGAACAATGGAAGTAAGGGGAGTGGGGGAGGAATGGGATGGCATTGCAGTGGAATTTATTAAAAAAGGGGGTGACCATGTTGTTGACTGGTTGGTGAGGATATTCAATGTATGTTTGGTTCATGGTGCAGTGCCTGAGGATTGGCGGAATGCATGCATAGCGCTGTTGTACAAAGGCAAAGGGGATGATAAAGGTGAGTGTTCAAATTACAGAGGTATAAGTTTGTTGAGTATTCGTGGGAAAGTATATGTTAAAAAGATTATTAAACAAATGGAAATTTTTTTGAGAATTTGAGGGGATATCACTTTGTAAATGTGGATTCAAGTAGGCATACTTCTTGCATCGCAAACCAGTATGAAACTGGCGTCGTTTATATGGCTAATACTGCTTTATACTGGCTACTAAACATGTTGTGTTATATACATAGGATGTCTATATTTGGTTTCCTGTTTATCGAAAGGATCACGTGCACAGTTGGCTAACTCGTGTATTCCTGTACTTTAAGTCAATGTATGTGAGCAAACCAAGGCTGTATGCTCATGATTTAATACATAATTGGGAACCAAAAACTGTCGTGTTGGCCTTCATAATTTTAGACAAAGTAGCAGGCATATCTGTAGATTAGTGGTGTTCAGTGGTAATAATAGTAATAGTAGAGGAAATGGAGTTTAGTGGTTATGACATATTGGGGTAAAGGAATATAATCAATAGTACGTGGTTGCTTTTGGTTAAGCATTTCATTTTGCAGGTGAATGGCCACTCGCTAGAAAGCATAACCCGGGAGTTGCTACTAGATGGTGTAGATCAGAATGTACAGGAAAGTTGGCGTGCAAAGTACATGGAAGTGGATGTCTTCACCACCCTTGGCAGTCCCATAGCAGGAACGATCTCTGGAGTGCTAACTAGTGGTAGGTTTTCTGCTACATAATGGTCTTGTTTTAATCTAGTAGGGCATAGGAATGGGAAAAGTGACCTAACCTGACCTGACCTGACCTGACCTAACCTAACCTAACCTAGCCTAGCCTAGCCTAGCCTAACCTAACCTAACCTAACCTAACCTAACCCAACCCAACCTAACCTAACCTAACCTAACCTAACCCAATCCAACCTAACCTAACCTAACCTAACCTAACCCAACCCAACCCAACCTACCCTAACCTAACCTAACCTAACCCAACCTAACCTAACCTAACCTAACCTAACCTAACCTAACCCAACCCAACCTAACCTAACCTAACCTAACCTAACCTATCCTAACCACGCCACTTTTGCCCTCCGACACCCTTCGCCCGCTAACCTGAGAGGTAAGGAGCGGAAGGTGACGGAGCCGCATCCCACGCCACTTTTGCCCTCCGACACCCTTCGCCCGCTAACCTGAGAGGTAAGGAGCGGAAGGTGACGGAGCCGCATCCCACGCCACTTTTGCCCTCCGACACCCTTCGCCCGCTAACCTGAGAGGTAAGGAGCGGAAGGTGACGGAGCCGCATCCCACGCCACTTTTGCCCTCCGACACCCTTCGCCCGCTAACCTGAGAGGTAAGGAGCGGAAGGTGACGGAGCCGCATCCCACGCCACTTTTGCCCTCCGACACCCTTCGCCCGCTAACCTGAGAGGTAAGGAGCGGAAGGTGACGGAGCCGCATCCCACGCCACTTTTGCCCTCCGACACCCTTCGCCCGCTAACCTGAGAGGTAAGGAGCGGAAGGTGACGGAGCCGCATCCCACGCCACTTTTGCCCTCCGACACCCTTCGCCCTCTAACCTGAGAGGTAAGGAGCGGAAGGTGATGGAGCCGCATCCCACGCCACTTTTGCCCTCCGACACCCTTCGCCCGCTAATCTGAGAGGTAAGGAGCGGAAGGTGACGGAGCCGCATCCCACGCTACTTTTACACTCCGACACCCTTCGCCCGCTAACCTGAGAGGTAAGGAGCGGAAGGTGACGGAGCCGCATCCCACGCCACTTTTGCCCCTCCGACACCCTTCGCCCGCTAACCTGAGAGGTAAGGAGCGGAAGGTGACGGAGCCGCATCCCACGCCACTTTTGCCCTCCGACACCCTTCGCCCGCTAACCTGAGAGGTAAGGAGCGGAAGGTGACGGAGCCGCATCCCACGCCACTTTTGCCCTCCGACACCCTTCGCCCGCTAACCTGAGAGGTAAGGAGCGGAAGGTGACGGAGCCGCATCCCACGCCACTTATGCCCTCCGACACCCTTCGCCCGCTAACCTGAGAGGTAAGGAGCGGAAGGTGACGGAGCCGCATCCCACGCCACTTTTGCCCTCCGACACCCTTCGCCCGCTAACCTGAGAGGTAAGGAGCGGAAGGTGACGGAGCCGCATCCCACGCCACTTTTGCCCTCCGACACCCTTCGCCCGATAACCTGAGAGGTAAGGAGCGGATGGTGACGGAGCCGCATCCCACGCCACTTTTGCCCTCCGACACCCTTCGCCCGCTAACCTGAGAGGTAAGGAGCGGAAGGTGACGGAGCCGCATCCAACGCCACTTTGGCCCTCCGACACCCTTCGCCCGCTAACCTGAGAGGTAAGGAGCGGAAGGTGACGGAGCCGCATCCCACGCCACTTTTGCCCTCCGACACCCTTCGCCCGCTAACCTGAGAGGTAAGGAGCGGAAGGTGACGGAGCCGCATCCGACGCCACTTTTGCCCTCCGACACTCTTCGCCCGCTAACCTGAGAGGTAAGGAGCGGAAGGTGACGGAGCCGCATCCCACGCCACTTTTGCCCTCCGACACCCTTCGCCCGCTAACCTGAGAGGTAAGGAGCGGAAGGTGACGGAGTCGCATCCCACGCCACTTTTGCCCTCCGACACCCTTCGCCCGCTAACCTGAGAGGTAAGGAGCGGAAGGTGACGGAGCCGCATCCCACGCCACTTTTGCCCTCCGACACCCTTCGCCCGCTAACCTGAGAGGTAAGGAGCGGAAGGTGACGGAGCCGCATCCCACGCCACTTTTGCCCTCCGACACCCTTCGCCCGCTAACCTGAGAGGTAAGGAGCGGAAGGTGACGGAGCCGCATCCCACGCCACTTTTGCCCTCCGACACCCTTCGCCCGCTAACCTGAGAGGTAAGGAGCGGAAGGTGACGGAGCCGCATCCCACGCCACTTTTGCCCTCCGACACCCTTCGCCCGCTAACCTGAGAGGTAAGGAGCGGAAGGTGACGGAGCGCATCCGAGGCCACCTTTGCCCTTCTGGAACTCTGCGCGCGCTAACCTGAGAGGTAAGGAGCGGAAGGTGACGGAGCTCACATCCCACGCCACTTTTGCCCTCCGACACCCTTCGCCCGCTAACCTGAGAGGTAAGGAGCGGAAGGTGACGGAGCGCACATCCCACGCCACTTTTGCCCTCCGACACTCTGCGCCCGCTAACCTGAGAGGTAATCGGGCATTCCGCCAATCCTCAGGCACTGCACCATGAACCAAACATACATTGAATATCCTCACCAACCAGTCAACAACATGGTCACCCCCTTTTTTAATAAATTCCACTGCAATGCCATCCAAGTATATATATACAAACACAAATGTACATAAGCTCTTAAAATATATTATTCATTATAAATTTTACAATTTGTAACATTCAAAATATAACAGCAATAAACCTTGCAAAAAACATAATACATTTGAAAACAGTAATACACATGATAATATAACACCAATAAACATCATATTAATATTATTCAATTAATACACACAAGCAAATAATAAAATCATCTACAATAGTATACAATAAATGCAAATATTTCACTATATATAGCAATTACAATATACCTTATAATATGAAAGTTACACTTATGCTAATATACAAGTAAGACACATACTAACATACTACTTATAATCATATCAAACTAATACACTTAATATTCACTACAAATGCAACTGTAATTAAACAAATAATACAGCTGAAATACAACAAATACACCTAATAGAATATACACACAATATACATATAAAAATAACACACCTATCAATATCTATAATGGGAAACAGAAGAAGGAGTCATGCGGGGAGTGCTCATCCTCCTCGAAGGCTCAGACTGGGGTGTCTAAATGTGTGTGGATGTAACCAAGATGTGAAAAAAGGAGAGATAGGTAGTATGTTTGAGGAAAGGAACCTGGATGTTTTGGCTCTGAGTGAAACGAAACTCAAGGGTAAAGGGGAAGAGTGGTTTGGGAATGTCTTGGGAGTAAAGTCAGGGGTTAGTGAGATGACAAGAGCAAGGGAAGGAGTAGCACTACTCCTGAAACAGGAGTTGTATGAGTATGAGATAGAATGTAAGAAAGTAAATTCTCGATTAATATGGGTAAAAATGAAAGTTGATGGAGAGAGATGGGTGATTATTGGTGCATATGCACCTGGGTATGAGAAGAAAGATCATGAGAGGCAAGTGTTTTGGGCAGCTGAAGGTGTTATGGTTGATCACGACGGTTTAGTGATGGTGATTTGAATGCAGTATAAGGCGTGAGGAATAATGTACCAGGGTTCGTGTGTAATAAGGTGAGGTTGTGATTTATGTACTGCAAAGGTTTGGATATGTTAAGCGGCAGATATAGGATAATAATTGTAGTAGAGATGCGAGGTTTGATTCAGTGTTTAATTGAAATGCGTGAAAAGGAGACTTGTAGATTTATGTGCTGAAAAAGGAATGGTGATTGGGAATACCTGGTTTAAAAAGCGAGATATAGATAAGTATACGTATGTAAGTAGGAGAGATAGCCAGAGAGCGTTATTGGATTACGTGTTAATTGACAATCGTGCGAAAGAGAGACTTTTGGATGTTAATGTGCTGAG
>NW_027264789.1:0-14467 GCF_036320965.1 Panulirus ornatus
TCCTAGGTTATAGCCTAGGGTAATACTTTGCTCACATTTTCAAGTTCTTCAGATTTTAATGAAACTCAGGATATATGTGGTATTCTATATGGTGATTAAGGATATCGAGTCAAAAGACTGCATATCGTAAAACTGAGCGCTTAACCACATATTTAATATTAATTATAATTAATCATATTAATATGCTAATTACTCGACTACTGACACGAATCTTAAGGTTATAACCAAAGATTGTCATTTAACACACGTACAAGAATCTATGCTGAAATTTTCAGGAAAATCTATTTTTTCAAAAAACCAAGAAAAATCCTAGGCTATATAGCCTGTGGTAATATTTTGCTCAGATTTTCAAGTTCTTCAGATTTTAATGAAACTCATGGTATATGTGGTGTTCTATGTGGTGATTAAGGATATCTAGTCAAAAGACTGCATTTCGTAAAATTGAGCGCTTAACCACATTTAATATTAATTATAATTAATTATATTAATATGCTACTTACTCGACTAATTACACGAATCTTAAGGTTATAACCAAAGATTGTCATTCAACACACGTACAAGGATCTATGCTGAAATTTTCAGGAAAATCTATTTTTTAAAAAAATCAAGAAAAATCCTAGGCTATATAGCCTTGGGTAATATTTTGCTCAGATTTTCAAGTTCTTCAGATTTTAATGAAACTCAGGGTATAAGTGGTATTCTATATGGTCTATATGGTGATTAAAGATATCGAATCAAAAGACTGCATTTCGTAGAATTGAGTGCTTAACCATATATTTAATATTAATTATAATTAATTATATTTATATGCTAATTACTCGACTAATTACACGAATCTTAAGGTTATAACCAAAGACTGTCATTCAACACACGTACAAGGATCTATGCTGAAATTATCAGGAAAATCTATTTTTTCAAAAAAATCAAGAAAAATCCTGGTGTAATATTTTGCTCAGATTTTCAAGTTCTTCAGATTTTAATGAAACTCAGGATATATGTGGTATTCTATATGGTGATTAAGGATATCGAGTCAAAAGACTGCATTTCGTAAAACTGAGCGCTTAACCACATATTTAATATTAATTATAATTAATCATATTAATATGCTAATTACTCGACTAATGACACGAATCTTAAGGTTATAACCAAAGATTGTCATTCAACACACGTACAAGGATCTATGCTGAAATTTTCAGAAAAATCTTTTTTTTTCAAAAAAATCAAGAAAAATCCTAGCCTTGGGTAATACTTTGCTCAGATTTTCAAGTTCTTCAGATTTTAATGAAACTCAGGATATATGTGGTATTCTATATGGTGATTAAGGATATCGAGTCAAAAGACTGCATTTCGTAAAACTGAGCGCTTAACCACATATTTAATATTAATTATAATTAATCATATTAATATGCTAATTACTCGACTAATGACACGAATCTTAAGGTTATAACCAAAGATTGTCATTCAACACACGTACAAGGATCTATGCTGAAATTTTCAGGAAAATCTATTTTTTCAAAAAATCAAGAAAAATCCTATAGCCTATAGCCTGGGGTAATATTTTGCTCAGATTTTCAAGTTCTTCATATTTTAATGAAACTCATGGTATATGTGGTGTTCTATGTGGTGATTAAGGATATCAAGACAAAAGACTGCATTTCGTAAAATTGAGGGCTTAACCTCATATTTAATATTATCTATAACTAATTATATCAATATGCTAATTACTCGACTAATTACACGAATCTTAACGTTATAACCAAAGATTGTGATTCAACACACGTACAAGGGTCTAAGGTGAAGTTTTCAAGAAAATCTATTTTTTCAAAAAAGTCAAGAAAAATCCTAGGCTATAGCCTAAGGTAATATTTTGCTCAGATTTTCAAGTTCTTCAGATTTTAATGAAACTCAGGGTATATGTGGTATTCTATATGGTGATTAAGGATATCGAGTCAAAATACTGCATTTAGTAAGATTGAGCGCTTAACCACATATTTAAAATAAATTATAATTAATTATATTAATATGCTAATTACTCGACTAATTACACGAATCTTAAGGTTATAACCAAAGATTGTCATTCAACACACGTACAAGGATCTATGCTGAAATTTTCAGGAAAATCTATTTTTTCAAAAAAATCAAAAAAAATCATAGGCTATAGCCTGGGGTAATATTTTGCTCAGATTTTCAAGTTCTTCAGATTTTAATGAAACTCAGGGTATAAGTGGTATTCTATATGGTGATTAAAGATATCGAGTCAAAAGACTGCATTTCGTAAAATTGAGTGCTTAACCATATATTTAATATTAATTATAATTAATTATATTAATATGCTAATTACTCGACTAATTACACGAATCTTAAGGTTATAACCAAAGATTGTCATTCAACACACGTACAAGGATCTATGCTGAAATTTTCAGGAAAATCTATTTTTTCAAAAAAAATCAAGAAAAATCCTAGGGTAATATTTTGCTCAGATTTTCAATTTCTTCAGATTTTAATGAAACTCAGGATATATGTGGTATTCTATATGGTGATTAAGGATATCGAGTCAAAAGACTGCATTTCGTAAAACTGAGCGCTTAACCACATATTTAATATTAATTATAATTAATCATATTAATATGCTAATTACTCGACTAATGACACGAATCTTAAGGTTATAACCAAAGATTGTCATTCAACACACGTACAAGGATCTATGCTGAAATTTTCAGGAAAATCTATTTTTTCAAAAAATCAAGAAAAATCCTAGGCTATAGCCTGGGTAATATTTTGCTCAGATTTTCAAGTTCTTCAGATTTTAATGAAACTCATGGTATATGTGGTGTTCTATGTGGTGATTAAGGATATCGAGTCAAAAGACTGCATTTCGTAAAATTGAGGGCTTAACCTCATATTTAATATTATCTATAACTAATTATATCAATATGCTAATTACTCGACTAATTACACGAATCTTAAGGTTATAACCAAAGATTGTGATTCAACACACGTACAAGGGTCTAAGGTGAAATTTTCAGGAAAATCTATTTTTTCAAAAAAATCAAGAAAAATCCTAGGCTATAGCCTAGGGTAATATTTGCTCAGATTTTCAAGTTCTTCAGATTTTAATGAAACTCAGGGTATATGTGGTATTCTATATGGTGATTAAGGATATCGAGTCAAAAGACTGCATTTCGTAAAACTGAGCGCTTAACCACATATTTAATATTAATTATAATTAATCATATTAATATGCTAATTACTCGACTAATTACACGAATCTTAAGGTTATAACCAAAGATTGTCATTCAACACACGTACAAGGATCTATGCTGAAATTTTCAGGAAAATCTATTTTTTCAAAAAAATCAAGAAAAATCCTAGGCTATAGCCTGTGGTAATATTTTGCTCAGATTTTCAAGTTCTTCAGATTTTAATGAAACTCATGGTATATGTGGTGTTCTATATGGTGATTAAGGATATCGAGTCAAAAGACTGCATTTCGTAAAATTGAGCGCTTAACCACATATTTAATATTAATTATAATTAATTATATTAATATGCTAATTACTCGACTAATTACACGAATCTTAAGGTTATAACCAAAGATTGTCATTCAACACACGTACAAGGATCTATGCTGAAATTTTCAGGAAAATCTATTTTTTCAAAAAAATCAAGAAAAATCCTTGTGTAATATTTTGCTCAGATTTTCAAGTTCTTCAGATTTTAATGAAACTCAGGGTATATGTGGTATTCTATATGGTGATTAAGGATATCGAGTCAAAAGACTGCATTTCGTAAAATTGAGCGCTTAACCACATATTTAATATTAATTATAATTAATACATTAATATGCTAATTACTCGACTAATTACACGAATCTTAAGGTTATAACCAAAGATTGTCATTCAACACACGTACAAGGATCTATGCTGAAATTTTCAGAAAAATCTATTTTTTCAAAAAAATCAAGAAAAATCCTAGGGTAATATTTTGCTCAGATTTTCAAGTTCTTC
Source organism: Panulirus ornatus (assembly GCF_036320965.1). Lineage (NCBI taxonomy): Eukaryota > Metazoa > Arthropoda > Malacostraca > Decapoda > Palinuridae > Panulirus > Panulirus ornatus. Next base: position 4,008 of record NW_027264789.1, read on the forward strand.
AGATTTTAATGAAACTCAGGATATATGTGGTATTCTATATGGTGATTAAGGATATCGAGTCAAAAGACTGCATTTCGTAAAATTGAGCGCTTAACCACATATTTAATATTAATTATAATTAATCATATTAATATGCTAATTACTCGACTAATGACACGAATCTTAAGGTTATAACCAAAGATTGTCATTCAACACACGTACAAGGATCTATGCTGAAATTTTCAGGAAAATCTATTTTTTCAAAAAATCAAGAAAAATCCTAGGCTATAGCCTGGGGTAATATTTTGCTCAGATTTTCAAGTTCTTCATATTTTAATGAAACTCATGGTATATGTGGTGTTCTATGTGATGATTAAGGATATCGAGACAAAAGACTGCATTTCGTAAAATTGAAGGCTTAACCTCATATTTAATATTATCTATAACTAATTATATCAATATGCTAATTACTCGACTAATTACACGAATCTTAACGTTATAACCAAAGATTGTGATTCAACACACGTACAAGGGTCTAAGGTGAAATTTTCAGGAAAATCTATTTTTTCAAAAAAATCAAGAAAAATCCTTGTGTAATATTTTGCTCAGATTTTCAAGTTCTTCAGATTTTAATGAAACTCAGGGTATATGTGGTATTCTATATGGTGATTAAGGATATCGAGTCAAAAGACTGCATTTCGTAAAATTGAGCGCTTAACCACATATTTAATATTAATTATAATTAATTATATTAATATGCTAATTACTCGACTAATTACACGAATCTTAAGGTTATAACCAAAGATTGTCATTCAACACACGTACAAGGATCTATGCTGAAATTTTCAGGAAAATCTATTTTTTCAAAAAAATCAAGAAAAATCCTAGGCTATAGCCTAGGGTAATATTTTGCTCAGATTTTCAAGTTCTTCAGATTTTAATGAAACTCAGGGTATATGTGGTATTCTATATGGTGATTAAGGATATCGAGTCAAAAGACTGCATTTCGTAAAACTGAGCGCTTAACCACATATTTAATATTAATTATAATTAATTATATTAATATGCTAATTACTCGACTAATTACACGAATCTTAAGGTTATAACCAAAGATTGTCATTCAACACACGTACAAGGATCTATGCTGAAATTTTCAGGAAAATCTATTTTTTCAAAAAATCAAGAAAAATCCTAGGCCTTGGGTATATTTTGCTCAGATTTTCAAGTTCTTCAGATTTTAATGAAACTCAGGGTATATGTGGTATTCTATATGGTGATTAAGGATATCGAGTCAGAAGACTGCATTTCGTAAAATTGAGCGCTTAACCACATATTTAATATTAATTATAATTAATTATATTAATATGCTAATTACTCGACTAATTACACGAATCTTAAGGTTATAACCAAAGATTGTCATTCAACACACGTACAAGGATCTATGCTGAAATTTTCAGGAAAATCTATTTTTTCAAAAAAATCAAGAAAAATCCTAGGCCTTGGGTAATATTTTGCTCAGATTTTCAAGTTCTTCAGATTTTAATGAAACTCAGGGTATAAGTGGTATTCTATATGGTGATTAAGGATATCGAGTCAAAAGACTGCATTTCGTAAAATTGAGCGCTTAACCATATATTTAATATTAATTATAATTAATTATATTAATATGCTAATTACTCGACTAATTACACGAATCTTAAGGTTATAACCAAAGATTGTCATTCAACACACGTACAAGGATCTATGCTGAAATTTTAAGGAAAATCTATTTTTTCAAAAAAAATCAAGAAATATCCTAGGCTATAGCCTAAGGTATTATTTTACTCAGATTTTCAAGTTCTTCAGATTTTAATGAAACTCTGGGTATAGGTGGTATTCTATATGGTGATTAAGGATATCGAGTCAAAAGACTGCATTTAGTAAGATTGAGCGCTGAACCACATATTTAAAATAAATTGTAGTTAATTATATTAATATGCTAATTTCTCGACTAATTACACGAATCTTAAGGTTATAACCAAAGATTGTCATTCAACACACGTACAAGGATCTATGGTGAAAATTTCAGGAAAATCTATTTTTTCCAAAAAATCAAAAAAAAATCATAGGGTATTGCTCAGATTTTCAAGTTCTTCAGATTTTCATGAAACTTAGGGTATATGTGGTATTTTATATGGTGATTAAGGATATCGAGTCAAAAGACGGCATTTCGTAAAATTGAGCGCTTAACCACATATTTAATAATTATGATTAATTATATCAATATACTAATTACTCGACTAATTACACGAATGTTAAGGTTATAACCAAAGATTGTCATTCAACACACGTACAAGGATCTATGCTGAAATTTTCAGGAAAATCTATTTTTTCAAAAAAATCAAGAAAAATCCTTGGGTAATATTTTGCTCAGATTTTCAAGTTCTTCAGATTTTAATGAAACTCAGGGTATATGTGGTATTCTATATGGTGATTAAGGATATCGAGTCAAAAGACTGCATTTCGTAAAATTGAGCGCTTAACCACATATTTAATATTAATTATAATTAATTATATTAATATGCTAATTACTCGACTAATTACACGAATCTTAAGGTTATAACCAAAGATTGTCATTCAACACACGTACAAGGATCTATGCTGAAATTTTCAGGAAAATCTATTTTTTCAAAAAAATCAAGAAAAATCCTAGCTAGGGTAATATTTTGCTCAGATTTTCAAGTTCTTCAGATTTTAATGAAACTCAGGATATATGTGGTATTCTATATGGTGATTAAGGATATCGAGTCAAAAGACTGCATTTCGTAAAACTGAGCGCTTAACCACATATTTAATATTAATTATAATTAATTATATTAATATGCTAATTACTCGACTAATTACACGAATCTTAAGGTTATAACCAAAGATTGTCATTCAACACACGTACAAGGATCTATGCTGAAATTTTCAGGAAAATCTATTTTTTCAAAAAATCAAGAAAAATCCTAGGCCTTGGGTAATATTTTGCTCAGATTTTCAAGTTCTTCAGATTTTAATGAAACTCAGGGTATATGTGGTATTCTATATGGTGATTAAGGATATCGAGTCAAAAGACTGCATTTCGTAAAATTGAGCGCTTAACCACATATTTAATATTAATTATAATTAATTATATTAATATGCTAATTACTCGACTAATGACACGAATCTTAAGGTTATAACCAAAGATTGTCATTCAACACACGTACAAGGATCTATGCTGAAATTTTCAGGAAAATCTATTTTTTCAAAAAAATCAAGAAAAATCCTAGGCTATAGCCTGGGTAATATTTTGCTCAGATTTTCAAGTTCTTCAGATTTTAATGAAACTCAGGGTATATGTGGTATTCTATATGGTGATTAAGGATATCGAGTCAAAAGACTGCATTTCGTAAAATTGAGCGCTTAACCACATATTTAATATTAATTATAATAATTATATTAATATGCTAATTACTCGACTAATTACACGAATCTTAAGGTTATAACCAAAGATTGTCATTCAACACACGTACAAGGATCTATGCTGAAATTTTCAGGAAAATCTATTTTTTCAAAAAAATCAAGAAAAATCCTAGGGTAATATTTTGCTCAGATTTTCAAGTTCTTCAGATTTTAATGAAACTCAGGGTATAAGTGGTATTCTATATGGTGATTAAAGATATCGAGTCAAAAGACTGCATTTCGTAAAATTGAGCGCTTAACCATATATTTAATATTAATTATAATTAATTATATTTATATGCTAATTACTCGACTAATTACACGAATCTTAAGGTTATAACCAAAGATTGTCATTCAACACACGTACAAGGATCTATGCTGAAATTTTCAGGAAAATCTATTTTTTCAAAAAAAATCAAGAAAAATCTTCAAGTAATATTTTGCTCAGATTTTCAAGTTCTTCAGATTTTAATGAAACTCAGGATATATGTGGTATTCTATATGGTGATTAAGGATATCGAGTCAAAAGACTGCATTTCGTAAAACTGAGCGCTTAACCACATATTTAATATTAATTATAATTAATCATATTAATATGCTAATTACTCGACTAATGACACGAATCTTAAGGTTATAACCAAAGATTGTCATTCAACACACTTACAAGGATCTATGCTGAAATTTTCAGGAAAATCTATTTTTTCAAAAAATCAAGAAAAATCCTAGGCTATAGCCTGGGGTAATATTTTGCTCAGATTTTCAAGTTCTTCAGATTTTAATGAAACTCATGGTATATGTGGTGTTCTATGTGGTGATTAAGGATATCGAGTCAAAAGACTGCATTTCGTAAAATTGAGTGCTTAACCATATATTTAATATTAATTATAATTAATTATATTTATATGCTAATTACTCGACTAATTACACGAATCTTAAGGTTATAACCAAAGATTGTGATTCAACACATGTACAAGAGTCTAAGGTGAAATTTTCAGGAAAATCTATTTTTTCAAAAAAATCAAGAAAAATCCTAGGGTAATATTCTGCTCAGATTTTCAAGTTCCTCAGATTTTAATGAAACTCAGGGTATATCTGGTATTCTATATGGTGATTAAGGATATCGAGTCAGAAGACTGCATTTCGTAAAATTGAGCGCTTAACCACATATTTAATATTAATTTTAATTAATTATATTAATATACTACTTACTCGACTAATTACACGAATCTTAAGGTTATAACCAAAAATTGTCATTCAAGACACGTACAAGGATCTATGCTGAAATTTTCAGGAAAATCTATTTTTTCAAAAAAATCAAAAAAAATCGTAGGCTATAGCCTAGGGTATTATTTTGCTCAGATTTTCAAGTTCTTCAGATTTTAATGAAACTTAGGGTATATGTGGTATTTTATATGGTGATTAAGGATATCGAGTCAAAAGACGGCATTTCGTAAAATCGAGCGCTTAACCAAATATTTAATATTAATTATAATTAATTATACTTATATGCCAATTACTCGACTAATTACACGAATCTTAAGGTTATAACCAAAGATTGTCATTCAATACACGTACAAGGATCTATGGTGAAATTTTCAGGAAAATCTATTTTTTCAAAAAAATCAAGAAAAATCCTAGTCTATAGCCTAGGGTAATATTTTGCTCATATTTTCAAGTTCTTCAGATTTTAATGAAACTCAGGGTATATGTGGTATTCTATATGGTGATTGAGGATATCGAGTCAAAAGACTGCATTTCGTAAAATTGAGCGCTTAATCATATATTTAATATTGATTATAATTAATTATATTAATATGCTAATTACTCGACTAATTACACGAATCTTAAGGTTATAACCAAAGATTGTCATTCGACACACGTACAATGATCTATGCCGAAATTTTCAGGAAAATCTATTTTTTCAAAAAAATCAAGAAAAATCCTAAATTATATTAATATGCTAATTACTCGAGTAATTACACGAATCTTAAGGTTATAACCAAAGATTGTCATTCAACACACGTACAAAGATCTATGCTGAAATTTTCAGGATAATCTATTTTTTCAAAAAATCAAGAAAAATCCTAGTCTATAGCCTAGGGTAATATTTTGCTCAGATTTTCAAGTTCTTCAGATTTTAATGAAACTCACGGTATATGTGGTATTCTATATGGTGATTAAGGATATCGAGTCAAAAGACTGCATTTCGTAAAACTGAGCGCTTAACCACATATTTAATACTAATTATAATTAATCATATTAATATGCTAATTACTCGACTAATTACACGAATCTTAAGGTTATAACCAAAGATTGTCATTCAATACACGTACAAGGATCTATGGTGAAATTTTCAGGAAAATCTATTTTTTCAAAAAAATCAAGAAAAATCCTAGGGTAATATTTTGCTCATATTTTCAAGTTCTTCAGACTTTAATGAAACTCAGGGTATATGTGGTATTCTATATGGTGATCAAGGATATCGAGTCAAAAGACTGCATTTCGTAAAATTGAGCGCTTAACCACATATTTAATATTAGTTATAATTAATTATATTAATATGCTAATTCCTCGACTAATTATACGAATCTTAAGGTTATAACCAAAGATTCTTATTCAACATACGTACAAAGATCTATGCTGAAATTTTCAGGAAAATCTATTTTTTCAAAAAAATCAAGAAAAATCCTAGGGGTAATATTTTCCTCAGATTTTCAAGTTCTTCAGATTTTAATGAAACTCAGGGTATAAGTGGTATTCTATATGGTGATTAAAGATATCGAGTCAAAAGACTGCATTTCGTAAAATTGAGTGCTTAACCATATATTTAATATTAATTATAATTAATTATATTTATATGCTAATTACTCGACTAATTACACGAATCTTAAGGTTATAACCAAAGATTGTCATTCAACAGACGTACAAGGATCTATGTTGAAATTTTCAGGAAAATCTATTTTTTCAAAAAAAATCAAGAAAAATCCTAGGCTATAGCCTGGGGTAATATTTTGCTCAGATTTTCAAGTTCTTCAGATTTTAATGAAACTCATGGTATATGTGGTGTTCTATGTGGTGATTAAGGATATCGAGTCAAAAGACTGCATTTAGTAAGAGTGAGCGCTTAACCACATATTTAAATAATTATAATTAATTATATTAATATGCTAATTACTCGACTAATTACACGAATCTTAAGGTTATAACCCAAGATTGTCATTCAACACACGTACAAGGATCTATGCTGAAATTTTCAGGAAAATCTATTTTTTCAAAAAAATCAAGAAAAATCCTAGGCTATAGCCTAGGGTAATATTTTGCTCAGATTTTCAAGTTCTTCAGATTTTAATGAAACTCAGGGTATATGTGGTATTCTATATGGTGATTAAGGATATCGAGTCAAAAGACTGCATTTCGTAAAATTGAGCGCTTAACCACATATTTAATATTAATTATAATTAATTATATTAATATGCTAATTACTCGACTAATTACACGAATCTTAAGGTTATAACCAAAGATTGTCATTCAACACACGTACAAGGATCTATGCTGAAATTTTCAGGAAAATCTATTTTTTCAAAAAAATCAAGAAAAATCTAGGCTATAGCCTAGGTAATATTTTGCTCAGATTTTCAAGTTCTTCAGATTTTAATGAAACTCAGGGTATATGTGGTATTCTATATGGTGATTAAGGATATCGAGTCAAAAGACTGCATTTCGTAAAATTGAGCGCTTAACCACATATTAATATTAATTATAATTAATTATATTAATATGCTAATTACTCGACTAATTACACGAATCTTAAGGTTATAACCAAAGATTGTCATTCAACACACGTACAAGGATCTATGCTGAAATTTTCAGGAAAATCTATTTTTTCAAAAAAATCAAGAAAAATCCTAGAATAATATTTTGCTCAGATTTTCACGTTCTTCAGATTTTAATGAAACTCAGGGTATATGTAGTATTCTATATGGTGATTAAGGATATCGAGGCAAAAGACTGCATTTCGTAAAACTGAGCCCTTAACCACATATTTGATATTAATTATAATTAATCATAGTAATATGCTAATTACTCGACTAATTACACGAATCTTAAGGTTATAACCAAAGATTGTCATTCAACACATGTACAAGGATCTATGCTGAAATTTTCAGGAAAATCTATTTTTTCAAAAAAATCAAGAAAAATCCTAGGCTATAGTATATCCTTGGGTAATATTTTGCTCAGATTTTCAAGTTCTTCAGATTTTAATGAAACTCAGGGTATAAGTGGTATTCTATATGGTGATTAAAGATATCGAGTCAAAACACTGCATTTCGTAAAATTGAGCGCTTAACCACATATTTAATATTAATTATAATTAATTATATTAATATGCTACATACTCTACTAATTACACGAATCTTAAGGTTATAACCAAAGATTGTCATTCAACACACGTACAAAGATCTATGCTGAAATTTTCAGGAAAATCTATTTTTTCAAAAAAATCAAGAAAAATCCTACAGTAATATTTTGCTCAGATTTTCATATTCTTCAGATCTTAATGAAACTCAGGGTATATGTGGTATTCTAAATGGTGTTTAAGGATATCGAGTCAAAAGACTGCATTTCGTAAAACTGAGACCTTAACCACATATTTAATATTAATTACAATTAATCATATTGATATGCTAATTACTCGACTAATTACACGAATCTTTAGGTTATAACCAAAGATTGTCATTCAACAAACCTTACAAGGATCTATGCTGAAATTTTCAGGAAAATCTTTTTTTTTTAAAAAAATAAAGAAAAATCCTAGGTTATATAGCCTTGGTTAATATTTTGCTCAGATTTTCAAGTTCTTCAGATTTTAATGAAACTCAGGGTATATGTGGTATTCTATATGGTGTTTAAGGATATCGAGTCAAAAGACTGCATTTCGTAAAATTGAGCCCTTAACCACATATTTAATATTAATTATAATTAATTATATTAATATGCTCATTACTCTACTAATAACACGAATCTTAAGGTTATAACCAAAGATTTTCATTCAACACACGTACAAGGATCTATGCTGAAATTTTCAGGAAAATCTATTTTTTCAAAAAAATCAAGAAAAATCCTCGGGTAATATTTTGCTCAGATTTTCATGTTCTTCAGATTTTAATGAAACTCAGGGTATATGTGGTATTCTATATGGTGATTAAGGATATCGAGTCAAAAGACTGCATTTCGTAAAACTGAGGGCTAAACCAAATATTTAATATTAATTATAATTAATCATATTAATATGCTAATTACTCTACTAATGACACGAATCTTAAGGTTATAACCAAAAATTGTCATTCAACACACGTACAAGGATCTATGCTGAAATTTTCAGGAAAATCTATTTTTTCAAAAAAATCAAGAAAAAATCCTAGGCTATATATACCCTTGGGTAATATTTTGCTCAGATTTTCAAGTTCTTCAGATTTTAATGAAACTCTGGGTATAAGTGGTATTCTATATGGTGATTAAAGATATCGAGTCAAAAGACTGCATTTCGTAAAATTGAGTGCTTAACCATATATTTAATATTAATTATAATTAATTATATTTATATGCTAATTACTCGACTAATTACACGAATCTTAAGGATATAACCAAAGATTGTCATTCAACACACGTACAAGGATCTATGCTGAAATTTTCAGGAAAATCTATTTTTTCAAAAAAATCAAGAAAAATCCTAGGGTAATATTTTGCTCAGATTTTCCAGTTCTTCAGATTTTAATGAAACTCTGGATATATGTGGTATTCTATATGGTGATTAAGGATATCGAGTCAAAAGACTGCATTTCGTAAAACTGAGCGCTTAACTACATATTTAATATTAATTATAATTAATCATATTAATATGCTAATTACTCGACTAATGACACGAATCTTAAGGTTATAACCAAACATTGTCATTCAACACACGTACAAGGATCTATGCTGAAATTTTCAGGAAAATCTATTTTTTCAAAAAATCAAGAAAAATCCTAGGCTGGGGTAATATTTTTCTCAGATTTTCAAGTTCTTCAGATTTTAATGAAACTCATGGTATATGTGGTGTTCTATATGGTGATTAAGGATATCGAGTCAAAAGACTGCATTTCGTAAAATTGAGGGCTTAACGTCATATTTAATATTATCTATAACTAATTATATCAATATGCTAATTACTCGACTAATTACACGAATCTTAGGGTTATAACCAAAGATTGTGATTCAACACACGTACAAGGGTCTAAGGTGAAATTTTCAGGAAAATCTATTTTATCAAAAAAATCAAGAATCAAGTTCTTCAGATTTTAATGAAACTCAGGGTATATGTGGTATTCTATATGGTGATTAAGGATATCGAGTCAGAAGACTGCATTTCGTAAAATTGAGCGCTTAACTACATATTTAATATTAATTATAATTAATTATATTAATATGCTACTTACTCGACTAATTACACGAATCTTAAGGTTATAACCAAAGATTGTCATTCAACACACGTACAAGGATCTATGCTGAAATTTTCAGGAAAATCTATTTTTTCAAAAAAATCAAGAAAAATCCTAGGGTAATGTTTTGATCAGATTTTCAAGTTCTTCAGATTTTAATGAAACTCAGAGTATATGTGGTATTCTATATGGTAATTAAGGATATCCAGTCAAAAGACTGCATTTACTAAGATTGAGCGCTTAACCACATGTTTAACATAAATTATAATTAATTATATTAATATGCTAATTACTCGACTAATTACACGAATCTTAAGGTTATAACCAAAGATTGTCATTCAACACACGTACAAGGATCTATGCTGAAATTTTCAGGAAAATCTATTTTTTCAAAAAAATCAAGAAAATCTACAGTAATATTTTGCTCAGATTTTCTAATTTCAGATCTTAATGACACTCAGGTAATGTGTGGTATTCTAAAATGGTGTTTTAAGGATATCGAGTCAAAAGACTGCATTTCGTAAAACTGAGACCTTA
>NW_027264790.1:0-19159 GCF_036320965.1 Panulirus ornatus
ATCAGGGCTACCACCATCTCACAGGAAAATGTTGACTGTTCCATTATCCACGTCTGGTGCGTCATTTTGTTTCGTACAAAAAACGCGCGATAGTTTTTTTGCTGTGTGTACCTAACGTGTGTTGTTGGGCATTATAATCGTCCGATAATGATAATGAGTAAATCTTATTTCCTGATCTTATCAGTTTTAAAACCAGATATATGAAATATCTTTCGTTGACCATATTTTTGTCTACAGTTCAGTATGTACATGTGTGTGTGGTCTCAAGATTCAGGTGACTAAGTATTGGAATTCACTGGCAGGTGTGGTACACATTATCACCGAGCCTGAGTCTCAAAGATCAAGGTCATGGGTTCGAATCTCCAACATTCAGTATGTTCATCCAACGTTATAGTGAAGATCTTGACGATGAATTAGGATTTTGACATTATCTGAAAGCGTTGGGTCAAAGATCAGTGATTTTAAGAGTTTATTGAGATAGTATTGAAGTGGAGAATGTAGTGGCTGAGGCCAACAACCAGTGGTGTCCAGAGAGTAGTGAAGATAATGACCCTTGTCCTGCCCCATTAGGTCAGGTCAAATGGCACTTAGCGAGGTAGCGAGTTAGAGTCAAGAACAGAGGCAAGTATTTTGGGAACAAGTGAGTGTGTGTCAGTAGTTATGATGTAAGAGACCAGGTATTAGTGATGGTGATTTAAATGTGAAGGTAAGTAATGTGGCAGTGGAAGGTATAACTGAGGTGCATGGAAATGGTGAACAACTTGTGTTGTGTGTGTGTAAAGGACTGGTGATTGGGAATACCTGGTTTGTAAAATGTGATATACATAAATATACGTATGTGAGTAGGAGAGATGGCCAGTGGGCATGACTGGATTACATGTTAATTGAAAGGCGTGTAAAAGAGAGACTTTTGGATGTAAATGTGCTGAAAGGGGCTGCTGGAGGCGACAGTGGAGACGACAGTGAAGATCTGAAGAGGTTTTCGAATGAGGAAACAATGTCGGGGAGAAGAGGTGGCGAGAGGAAGTGAACTTGGAAAAGAGACTTGTGTGAAGAAATACCAAGAGAGATTGAGTGCCACATACACTCTTACTGTGTAAATATCCCTTTCTATGAGATGACGTAAAGATGTTGATGAACAGAGGAGTTGGGATATGACATGAAAAAGTTGGAGAATAAATGAAGGAAAGATTGAGATATACAGATGACTGGCGGACCGCCATGATGGTTGTCAATCTAGCCAGCTGGGTTATTATTTATAAGCTGTGTTTAGTTGTAGGTCCAAGTTTGTTGTCATGATATAATGTTGACTGCCAGTGAGTACCTGGCTGGCGCGGGTGCCACAAGGCTGGGTCAAGTGTAGTGTAAGTGTGGTCTAGGGATGGTATGTGTACCACTTGTAGATGATGGGCCGCATCATGACCTGCCGGTTATAACATCTTGACCAACACCTGCTGCTGCTACACTTGCAACTCTCCTTTTCTAAGGCCGTTTTTATGCTTCATGTGACTTTGTCTTTTTTTTTAAATTATTCTAAAGCTATAACTACAAAATTATTTCTACTATGTAGTTTCTGTGAAAATATACTCAGAAAGCACATCGCTGTCGTCTTCCAGGCATTGCCCATCTGATACAATAATTGGTAGTAATTAGATTTCAGATGATGAGATATAGTTGTACTCCTCATGACTAATGGTGTTCTTCTTTGACAATATGCTGTACTGACCTAAGTTTATACGTATTACAGTAACGATATGAGAAGTTGATGATATTCCAGGTAAAGTTACAGATTACATCAGTAAACATACCTCTTACATAACTAACCCTGCCTGCCACCTGTGAGAGAAAGAAACTCTCATGATCTTAATGTGTTCATTTGGAAGGATTCTAATGCTTGGTATCAAGGAAATGATATGCATACTGTAATACAGTGATCAATATTGTACGTCATAATGTAAGTGGTGTGTGACTAACTATAGCTGTAATATTACCTGTTCATTCTTGCTACTAACACATGACAACAAGTTGCCTGTTAGCCTTATTACGTACATTAATACACTGTTGTCTTGGCTTTACATCTCTACTAATGATGACACCTAAATCCTTCTCCTGCCTTGATAGTTTTATTTCCACATCTTAAGATGATACTGTAGTTTGCCTGCTATGTGTACACAGTGTAAACATATGTCTACGGTGAATATCACTGGCCATTGTACACTGACGTTGTTCAGCAATGTAAACCCAGGAGTGAACCTTAGACAGCATTACGGTAACATGAATTACACTTATACTGAGTCTGAGAACCTATCATTCATTGTCATAGAATCCGGATGCAAAATATATATATTCTAACCGTATTTCTATAGAACGTACGTGGGACATTGATGTTAAGCAAATTATTTTATACGATAATGAACAAAATCCCATAACTTTTCTGGAGCACAGGGTACAGAAATGTATGTAACGTGAAACCGGTAAAATAAACATATCTAACATAAAGATTTCTATTTTGCAAATAACATAAATGTTTTACATGTAGAAATCGGTAATATCTTCAACAATCTGAACATAATACTATCAAATTTTATATTACAAGCTTTTTATCCGGGTCTTACGCATTAAAACGATATTGCTTACAGAAACGTAATGTAGTTATTATCAGCACAAGGTTTAGAAGGTCTTAAACAAGTTATGAGTTTATATTCTTCAACACTCTAGTAAGGATCATTAAGTATACTGGGAAAAATAGACTTGCTTCTTTGAGGCGATGAATGCTTATGAAAAATCATCGACATTTTCCTTAAAAATATTCTTTATGAATTGAAATCAAGTATTTGTTTTAGAGAAAATGTTTCTGAATAGCAACAAGACACACTCAAATCTAACAAGCTAAAGTTCATCAAATGACAAAGAATATATGCGAATCTAACAATCTTATTAACATCATGAAACCAAATAAGTTGCACAAATTTTTCAAATCATCAAAAGTAATAAAAGAAGAAGCCGTCCGGAGGTAACTTGTTACTCCCGGCATAAACACTTATAGGCGGAATCCGGTAACACCTCTTCAATACCATGTGGAAGACAGAGTAGAGTGGCTAGGCTGTGGAGCATGTTCTCCACTTCAACTGACTAATGATATGTTAAGACAACACAAACCACATACATCCATTGTGAGGATGGAATCAGGGATGAAACATCTATAACTAGAAAGGTTAAAGATACAAAGATGGTGAAATACCTTTACCCGGGATCAGTAGCACCTGTGGTAATGGACACACCTTTGTAATGCTTGATCACTTACAACTGATCAACTTTATCACGAAAGTCTTAGGTATTGTCCCTCAGGAAAACTTTTTATAAATATTTATAAAACACATATATATGTTCCACTTCCGCTTCCATGGTTCCATCCGCTGCCAGATCCACTCCCAGATATCCAAAATACTTCACTTCCTCCAGTTTTTCTCCATTCAAACTCACCTCGCAATTGACTTGACCCTCAACCCTACTGTACCTAATAACCTTGCTCTTATTCACATTTACTCTTAACTTTCTTCTTTCACACACTTTACCGAACTCAGTCACCAGCTTCTGCAGTTTCTCACATGAATCAGCCACCAGCGCTGTATCATCAGCGAACAGCAACTGACTCACTTCCCAAGCTCTCTCATCCCCAACAGACTTCATACTTGCCCCTCTTTCCAAAACTCTTGCATTTACCTCCCTAACAACCCCATCCATAAACAAATTAAACAACCATGGAGACATCACACACCCCTGCCGCAAACCTACATTCACTGAGAGAGGGGGGGAGGGGGCGAAAATTCTGGGGGCCTTGAAGAATGTGTGGAAGTCGAGAACATTATCTCGGAAAGCAAAAATGGGTATGTTTGAAGGAATAGTGGTTCCAACAATGTTGTATGGTTGCGAGGCGTGGGCTATGGATAGAGTTGTGCGCAGGAGGATGGATGTGCTGGAAATGAGATGTTTGAGGACACTGTGTGGTGTGAGGTGGTTTGATCGAGTGAGTAACGTAAGGGTAAGAGAGATGTGTGGAAATAAAAAGAGCGTGGTTGAGAGAGCAGAAGAGGGTGTTTTGAAGTGGTTTGGGCACATGGAGAGAATGAGTGAGGAAAGATTGACCAAGAGGATATATGTGTCGGAGGTGGAGGGAACGAGGAGAAGAGGGAGACCAAATTGGAGGTGGAAAGATGGAGTGAAAAAGATTTTGTGTGATCGGGGCCTGAACATGCAGGAGGGTGAAAGGAGGGCAAGGAATAGAGTGAATTGGAGCGATGTGGTATACCGGGGTTGACGTGATGTCAGTGGATTGAATCAAGGCATGTGAAGCGTCTGGGGTAAACCATGGAAAGCTGTGTAGGTATGTATATTTGCGTGTGTGGACGTATGTATATACATGTGTATGGGGGGGGGGCATTTCTTTCGTATGTTTCCTTGCGCTACCTCGCAAACGCGGGAGACAGCGACAAAGTATAATAAAAAGAATAAATATATATGTTAGATATACACTATCTCTAGAATATATCTTTACCTGGGACGTGTTACGCTTGTGTGGATAGACACAACTTTGTAATGCATGATCCATTACACGAAATGAACTTCACTAACGAAGAGTTATACAACGCGTCGTTGGAGAACATTAATCAAATACCTATACAGAATTTTTATGTTAGATAAAAGACATTTCTTGATAGTAAACATAAGAAATGATGACGAAAGATAAGAGACGTAGATGTAAATGTTTTGTTAAAAGATGAAATACTCCTGCCTTAAACTAGCTCTTTTTTCGTTCTTTTTTCAGATACCCAGAGGAAAATATATTTTGTTGTTTGTTTATATATATGGTTATGTTTTTCACAACTTTTTTGATATTTAATCTTTCAGGATTCAAGCTTAAAGATCTTGGTTCTGAACAACCATTATAATGCAACACAATACATATTTATCATAAACTAATAATCTATCACAATAACCATTATGTTTGTACCAGATTCTTTAAGTCCTCAATCACGTTTGGTAATATATAAGAAATTTTTCCGCCACTGACAAGTGGCTCCGTGGTGTAGTGGTTAGCACATCTGTCTCGTAAACACTTGGTCCGGGTTCGATTCCCGGCGGGGCCTTTGTTTTCAGTATTTTTTGTGATTGTAAATAATCGTAGGCAGGTTCTCTGTCTCTGTCTCTCTCTCTCTCTCTCTCTCTCTCTCTGCCTGTCTGTCTGTCTGTCTGTCTGTCTGTCTCTCTCTCTCTCTCTCTCTCTCTCTCTCTCTCTCTCTCTCTCTCTCTCTCTCTCTCTCTCTCTCTCTCTCTGCCTGTCTCTCTCTCTCTCTCTCTCTCTCTCTCTCTCTCTCTCTCTCTCTCTCTCTCTCTCTCTCTCTCTCTCTCTCTCTCTCTCTCTCTCTCTCTCTCTCTCTCTCTCTCTCTCTCTCTCTCTCTCTCTCTCTCTCTCTCTCTCTCTCTCTCTCTCTCTCTCTCTCTCTCTCTCTCTCTCTCTCTCTCTCTCTCTCTCTCTCTCTCTCTCTCTCTCTCTCTATCAGCCGACAGGCAAGTTGATATGCACAGGGTGGGTGTGTGGGGTGCAGAGTGGCTCGCCGTCATATGGCAAGAACTTCATCGCTCTCACTCAGTCACGCAATCTACATCCATAGTGGCTGGCTGGGGGAGAGAGAGAGAGAGAGAGAGAGAGAGAGAGAGAGAGAGAGAGAGAGAGAGAGAGAGAGAGAGAGAGAGAGTTCTGGCTTATGTGTTCATCTAACGAGATTTTGCCAAAGGCAGGGCAAGCGCGTAACGCTCTCCGCAGAGAAATATATTGTCACCAAGAAAAAGATCAAAGTGGTGGGAGTAAGGTGTTGTGATGTGTTATGTCTGGGAAGGAGAGGTTGTATGTTTGTGGAGTGAGAGCCAGCAGACAACGTCTGGGTGAGACAGGAAGGTAAGAAAGCTGCCTGAGTCAGAGGAGTGGTAATTAACAGCCACTAAAATGCCACGTGGTGCCTGGAAACTGTAGTGACGTAAGTGACATGGGGGCCTGCATGGGTCTGCTGGTGGTGGCGGGGTTGTCGTCAGAGACCAAATATAAATGTTGATGTTGCATGACATTAAGGTGAGGCTGTTGTGTGGTGTGGCGGGAAAGGTAGTATAATATTGGAAGCTGGTAATGTGGTATCGTACTCAGGCATGAAGCTCTGAAAGATCTGTGTGGCTGAACACGACGGCGCGACCTTCAGGTATTATGATGGCCTGACCTTTGACCTGACCATTAATGTTATAAGTGCATGGATGTACGTAACCGTATGTATGTTTTCCTTTGTTATCATGCGTTTGCAGAATACATTTGACTGGCTGGTGACCTCAATGGTGTCTGTGCTAAGGCTTGGAGTCAACTTTTGGACCTACAAGCATGATAGAAAGTTCTGGAGGCAAGTGTAGAAAAGGAAATTCTTGTAAATATTTCATGTGTGCTTCCATCATGCAGACCACAGTGTTGTTGGGTCAGGCTGGAGGTTTGGACTGGCAAAGGAGAGACTGGACTTGATGACTTGTGTAAGGGGACGAGAGACTGACGTGGTACCTCTCCTCTCCTGCTGACTCTCACCCCCAGCCCCTCTCTCCTGTCCTGCCTGACTCTCGTCCCAAGCCTCTCTCTCCTGTTCAGCCTGACTCTGGTCCCAAACCTCTCTCTCCTGACCTACCTGATATGGTCCCAAGCCTTTCTCACCTGTCTTACCTAACTCTCCTCCCAAGCCTCTCTCTCCTGTCAAGCCTGACTCTCGCGTCAAGTCTCTCTCCTGTCCAGCCTGAATCCCGTCACAAAACTCTCTTTCTTGTCCTGCTTGACTCATGTCCTAAGCCTCTATCTCCTCTCCTGCCTGACTCTTGTACCAAGCTTCTCTCTCCTGTCCTGCCTGACTGGTTGGTAAGGTTATTCAATGTATGTATGACTCATGGTGAGGTGCCTGAGGATTGGTGGAATGCTTGTATAGTGCCATTGTACAAAGGGAAAGGGGATAAAGGTGAGTGCTCAAATTACAGAGGTATAAGTTTGTTGAGTATTCATGGAGATTATATGGGAGAGTATTGATTGAGAGGGTGAAGGCATGCACAGAGCATCAGATTGGGAAAGAGCAGTGTGGTTTCAGAAGTGGTAGAGGATGTGTGGATCAGGTGTATTCTTTGAAAAATGTATGTGAGAAATACTCAGAAAAGCAAATGGATTTGTATGTGGCATTTATGGATCAGGAGACGGCATATGAAAGAGCTGATGGTGATGGTCTGTGGAAGGTATTAAGAATATATGGTGTGGGAGGCAAGTTGTTAGAAGCAGCGAAAGTTTTCATCGAGGATGTAAGGCATGTCTTCGAGTAGGAAAAGAGGAAAGTGATTGGTTGTCAATGAATGTCGGTCTGCGGGGTTGTTAGGGAGGTGAATGCAAGAGTTTTGGAGAGAGAGGCAAGTATGAAGTCTGTTGTGGATGAGAGAGCTTGGGAAGTGAGTTAGTTGTTGTTCGCTGATGATGCAGCGCTGGTGGCTGATTCGGGTGAGAAACTGCAGAAGCTGGTGGATGTGTTTGGTAAAATGTGTGAAAGAAGAAAGCTGGGAGTGAATGTGAATAAGAGCAAGGTTATTAGGTACAGTAGGGGTGAGGGACAAGTCAGTTGGGAGGTACATTTGAATGGAGAAAAACTGGAGGAAGTGAAGTGTTTTAGATATCTGGGAGTTGATTCGGCAGCGGATGGAACCTTGGAAGCGGAAGTGAGTCATAGGGTGGGGGAGGGGGTTAAAGTTCTGGGAGCGTTAGAAATGTGTGGATGGTGAAAACGTTATCTCGGAAAGCAAAAATGGGTATGTTTGAAGGAATAGTGGTTCCAACAATGTTATATGGTTGCGAGGCGTGGGCTATAGATAGAGTTGTGCGCAGGAGGGTGGATTTGTTGGAAATAAGATGTTTCAGGACAATATGTGTGTTAGGTGGTTTGATCGAGTAAGTAATGAAAGGGTAAGAGAGATGTGTGATAGTAAAAAGAGTGTGGTTGAGAGAGCAGAAGAGGGTGTTTTGAAATGGTTTGGTCACATGGAGAGAATGAGTGAGGAAAGATTGACAAAGAGGATATATGTGTCAGAGGTGGAGGGAACGACTAGAAGTGGGAGACCAAATTGTAGGTGGAAAGACGGAGTGAAAAAGATTTTGAGTGATCGGGGCCTGAACATACAGAAGGGTGAAAGGCGTGTAAGGAATAGAGTGAATTAGAACGATGCGGTATACCGAGTTCAATGGATTGAACCAGGGCATGCGAAGCGTCTGGGGTAAACCATGGAAAGTTGTGTGGGGCCTGGATGTGGAAAGGGAGCTGTGGTTTCCTTGCATTATATCTGACAGCTAAAGACTGAGTGTTAACGAATGTGGCCTTTGTTGTCTTTTCCCAGTGCTACCTAGCACACATGCGGGGGGAGGGTGTTGTCATATTCATATGTGGCGGGGTGGCGACAGGAATGAATAAGGGCAGACAGTATGAATTATGTACTTGTGTATATATGTATATGTCTGTTTGTGTATATATATGTATATATATGTATATACATGTGTATGTGGGTGGGTTTGGGTCATTTCTTTCGTCTGTTTCTTTGCGCCACCTCGCTAACGCGGGAGACAGCGTACTGTGTAGTTGACAACTCTTATATCATGTCCACCATGGTGAACAAATACGATGCTCGTAAATCTAATGATGACTCGGGTGAAGAAGAGGGTGGAAATCGCGACTCAAAGGAGACAGAAAAACCATTGCCACCAGTTGAAGTTAAGTGTGGGGAGCATAGAGTGCAGTATACTTATTGTATATGGTTCAGTCGTCGAGCACCAGGAAAGCAGACTACAACACAAAATTATGACCAGAACCTCAGGTTACTTGGAAGATTTGCATCAGTGGAACAGTTTTGGGGTTACGATAGTCGTTTAGTCCTTCCTGTTGACCTAACTTCACACTCGGATATACATATTTTTAAAGATGGAATAAAGCCCATGTGGGAAGATGTTGGGAATAAGAATGGGGGGAAATGGATTGTTCGTTTACGCCAAGGACTGGCTTCACGGTGTTGAGAGAACATGATATTGGTAATGCTAGGTGAACAGTTCATGGTTGGAGATGAGATCTGTGGTGCTGTCAGATCAGTGAGATTTCAGGAGAACATTATCTCTATCTGGAATCGAAGTGCACAGGACACAGTAACAACAGGGCGAATCCGTGACACTTTGAAGTCAGTTCTTAACCTTCCCCTCAATACAGTTATGGAATATAAAACTCATAATGATTCTCTGAAGCACACCCACTCCGCGTCCAGCCTACTGCGGAAACCTGGCCCTCCCATGAGGCATGACCTGCACTGATGTTTCTATCCTCCAGCCACCACCCAACCCACCCCCCACCTCCTTGGAGAGAAGAGATTTTGGGGGAGGATGGGGGAAGAGGTTGAGACAACCATCATACTCTATGCATCTGTGTGAGTGAGAATATATCTGTGCCAAGTTGCCGTTGTGGTCATGTACATAGGTGATGTATGTTCTGAATTGTTTACAAAGCAACACATACCTTTTCTCTGATACATTTTTAAAAGCCGACACAGAAGTACATGGGAATATCTAAGCTGTACTCCTTTTAAGAAATATATGTCTGTGAACTATACTTCAGCTTTATGCTTAACTCGCTAAAGCTTCAAAGACATGCTTTTCAACCAGGCCCAAACAAGACAGTTAGACCACCATAAAATGGTAAATCAAGCTACTGTCCACAATGTGTTTACCATCTTCAAGCAGTCTCTTGCTTTGGTTTAATCAATGAAAGTTTGGAAATAAGTTTAAAGTGATCGTGTTTTATCCCTAAGTGAAGTGTTTTTTTATCCTCAAGCAGCTCTTCCTTTGGTTTGATCAGTGGAATTTAGGAAATGAGTTTAAAGTGATAGTATTTTATCCCTGAGCAAAATATTTTTTTGTGCCTCTTGGCAGCATATAAGCTGTTGGTCATTTACAGTTTGTCTTTACTAGGAGGAAGTATTTTGAAGCTAATTACAAAGTAATGGAAAAAAAAGTAATGATCCTGGATTTTGTAAAAAAAAAAAAAGAATGTTGTACCTTTTTCTTATGTAGATAGGCATATTTTGGTTTCAGGGGCCCCTTTGTGGGACGAAAATTATCAGAGCAATAGAAAGTCAAGGTGAAAGCTCAAGTGTTCCCTTTTATTTACAGGTATTTAGGATTTTATTATTTTATTATAGATAATAGGGAGGGTATACGACAAAGAGGTTATATGATGGATTGATTACTTAATATTTAATTACTTGTGCAGAAATGTGTTATATAAGGTGCTATGGATATATGGGTGAATAGATGATTACTTATCCCTAGGGATAGGGGAGAAAGAATTCTTTCCACGTATTCCCTGCGTGTCGTAGAAGGCGACTAAAAGGGGAGGGAGCGGGTGGCTGGAAATCCTCCCCTCTCGTTTTTTGTTTTAAATTTCCAAAAGAAGGAACAGAGAAGAGGGCCAGGTGAGGATATTCCCTCAAAGGCCGAGTCCGCTGTTCTTAACCCTACCTCGCTAACGCGGGAAATGGCGAATAGTATGAAAGAAGAAAAGAAAGAAAGATATATATGTATATATATATATATATATATATATATATATATATATATATATATATATATATATATATATATATATATATATATATATATTCATATATATATATATATATATATATATATATATATATATATATATATATATATATATATATATATATATATATATATATATATGCATATATACATATATATATATATATATATATATATATATATATATATATATATATATATATATATATATATATATATATATATATATATATATATATATATATATATATATATTTTTTTTTTTTTTTTTTTTTTTTTATACTTTGTCGCTGTCTCCCGCGTTTGCGA
The DNA here is from genome assembly GCF_036320965.1 of Panulirus ornatus. Classification (NCBI taxonomy): domain Eukaryota; kingdom Metazoa; phylum Arthropoda; class Malacostraca; order Decapoda; family Palinuridae; genus Panulirus; species Panulirus ornatus. The sequence goes on from NW_027264790.1 coordinate 11,003, forward strand.
GGTAGCGCAAGGAAACAGACGAAAGAAATGGCCCCACCCCCCCCCCCCCATACACATGTACATACACACGTCCACACACGCAAATATACATACCTACACAGCTTTCCATGGTTTACCCCAGACGCTTCACACGCCTTGCTTCAATCCACTGACAGCACGTCAACCCCTGTATACCACATGACTCCAATTCACTCTATTTCTTGCCCTCCTTTCACCCTCCTGCATGTTCAGGCCCCGATCACACAAAATCTTTTTCACTCCATCTTTCCACCTCCAATTTGGTCTCCCTCTTCTCCTCGTTCCCTCCACCTCCGACACATATATCCTCTTGATTAATCTCTCCTCACTCATTCTCTCCATGTGCCCAAACCATTTCAAAACACCCTCTTCTGCTCTCTCAACCACGCTCTTTTTATTTCCACACATCTCTCTTACCCTTACGTTACTTACTCGATCAAACCACCTCACACCACACATTGTCCTCAAACATCTCATTTCCAGCACATCCATCCTCCTGCGCACATCTCTATCCATAGCCCACGCCTCGCAACCATACAGCATTGTTGGAACCACTATTCCCTCAAACATACCCATTTTTGCTTTCCGAGATAATGTTCTCGACTTCCACACATTTTTCAAGGCTCCCAAAATTTTCGCCCCCTCCCCCACCCTATGATCCACTTCCGCTTCCATGGTTCCATCCGCTGACAGATCCACTCCCAGATATCTAAAACACTTCACTTCCTCCAGTTTTTCTCCATTCAAACTCACCTCCCAATTGACTTGACCCTCACCCCTACTGTACCTAATAACCTTGCTCTTATTCACATTTACTCTCAACTTTCTTCTTCCACACACTTTACCAAACTCAGTCACCAGCTTCTGCAGTTTCTCACATGAATCAGCCACCAGCGCTGTATCATCAGCGAACAACAACTGACTCACTTCCCAAGCTCTCTCATCCCCAACAGACTTCATACTTGCCCCTCTTTCCGGGACTCTTGCATTTACCTCCCTTACAACCCCATCCATAAACAAATTAAACAACCATGGAGACATCACACACCCCTGCCGCAAACCTACATTCACTGAGAACCAATCACTTTCCTCTCTTCCTACACGTACACATGCCTTACATCCTCGATAAAAACTTTTCACTGCTTCTAACAACTTGCCTCCCACACCATATATTCTTAATACCTTCCACAGAGCATCCCTATCAACTCTATCATATGCCTTCTCCAGATCCATAAATGCTACATACAAATCCATTTGCTTTTCTAAGTATTTCTCACATACATTCTTCAAAGCAAACACCTGATCCACACATCCTCTACCACTTTCTGAAACCGCCCTGCTCTTCCCCAATCTGATGCTCTGTACATGCCTTCACCCTCTCAATCAATACCCTCCCATATAATTTAATATATATATATATATATATATATATATATATATATATATATATATATATATATATATATATATATATATATGCATATATATATATATATGTATATATATATATATATATATATATATATATATATATATATATATATATATATGTATATATATATATATATATATTTTTTTTTATTTTTTTTTATTATACTTTGTCGCTGTCTCCCGCGTTTGCGAGGTAGCGCAAGGAAACAGACGAAAGAAATGGCGCAACCCCCCCCCCCCATACACATGTATATACATACATCCACACACGCAAATATACATACCTACACAGCTTTCCATGGTTTACCCCATACGCTTCACATGCCTTGCTTCAATCCACTGACAGCACGTCAACCCCGGTATACCACATCGCTCCAATTCACTCTATTCCTTGCCCTCCTTTCACCCTCCTGCATGTTCAGGCCCCGATCACACAAAATCTTTTTGACTCCATCTTTCCACCTCCAATTTGGTCTCCCTCTTCTCCTTGTTCCCTCCACCTCCGACACATATATCCTCTTGGTCAATCTTTCCTCATTCATCCTCTCCATGTGCCCAAACCACTTCAAAACACCCTCTTCTGCTCTCTCAACCACGCTCTTTTTATTTCCACACATCTCTCTTACCCTTATGTTACTTACTCGATCAAACCACCTCACACCACACATTGTCCTCAAACATCTCATTTCCAGCACATCCATCCTCCTGCGCACAACTCTATCCATAGCCCACGCCTCGCAACCATACAACATTGTTGGAACCACTATTCCTTCAAACATACCCATTTTTGCTTTCCGAGATAATGTTCTCGACTTCCACACATTCTTCAAGGCCCCCAGGATTTTCGCCCCCTCCCCCACCCTATGATCCACTTCCGCTTCCATGGTTCCATCCGCTGCCAGATCCACTCCCAGATATCAAAAACACTTCACTTCCTCCAGTTTTTCTCCATTCAAACTCACCTCCCAGTTGATTTGACCCTCAACCCTACTGTACCTAATAACCTTCCTCTTATTCACATTTACTCTTAACTTTCTTCTCTCACACACTTTACCAAACTCAGTCACCAGCTTCTGCAGTTTCTCACATGAATCAGCCACCAGCGCTGTATCATCAGCGAACAACAACTGACTCACTTCCCAAGCTCTCTCATCCATAACAGACTTCATACTTGCCCCTCTTTCCAAAACTCTTTCATTCACCTCCCTAGCAACCCCAACCATAAACAAATTAAACAACCATGGAAACATCACACACCCCTGCCGCAAACCTACATTCACTGAGAACCAATCACTTTCCTCTCTTCCTACACGTACACATGCCTTACATCCTCGATAAAAACTTTTCACTGCTTCTAACAACTTTCCTCCCACACCATATATTCTTAATACCTTCCAAAGAGCATCTCTGTCAACTCTATCATATGCCTTCTCTAGATCCATAAATGCTACATACAAATCCATTTGCTTTTCTAAGTATTTCTCACATACATTCTTCAAAGCAAACACCTAATCCACACATCCTCTACCACTTCTTTCTTTCTTTCAAACTATTCGCCATTTCCCGCATTAGTGAGGTAGCGTTAAGAACAGAGAACTGGGACTTTGAGGGAATATCCTCACTTGGCCCCCTTCTCTGTTCCTTCTTTTGGAAAAATAAAAAAAAATAATGAGAGGGGAGGATTTCCAGCCCCCCGCTCCCTCCCTTTTTAGTCGCCTTCTACGACACGCAGGGAATACGTGGGAAGTATTCTTTCTCCCCTATCCCCAGGGAGGTATATATATATATATATATATATATATATATATATATATATATATATATATATATATATATATATATATATATATATATATATATATATATATATATATATATATATATATATATATATATATATATATATATATATATATATATTTTTTTTTTTTTTTATACTTTGTCGCTGTCTCCCGCGTTTGCGAGGTAGCGCAAGGAAACAGACGAAAGAAATGGCCCAACCCCCCCCCCCATACACATGTACATACGTCCACACACGCAAATATACATACCTACACAGCTTTCCATGGTTTACCCCAGACGCTTCACATGCCTTGATTCAATCCACTGACAGCACGTCAACCCCTGTATACCACATCGCTCCAATTCACTCTATTCCTTGCCCTCCTTTCACCCTCCTGCATGTTCAGGCCCCGATCACACAAAATCTTTTTCACTCCATCTTTCCACCTCCAATTTGGTCTCCCTCTTCTCCTCGTTCCCTCCACCTCCGACACATATATCCTCTTGGTCAATCTTTCCTCACTCATTCTCTCCATGTGCCCAAACCATTTCAAAACACCCTCTTCTGCTCTCTCAACCACGCTCTTTTTATTTCCACACATCTCTCTTACCCTTACGTTAATTACTCGATCAAACCACCTCACACCACACATTGTCCTCAAACATCTCATTTCCAGCACATCCATCCTCCTGCGCACAACTCTATCCATAGCCCACGCCTCGCAACCATACAACATTGTTGGAACCACTATTCCTTCAAACATACCCATATATATATATATATATATATATATATATATATATATATATATATATATATATATATATATATATATATATATATATACCATTATTATTATTATTATTTTGCTTTGTCGCTGTCTCCCGCGTTTGCGAGGTAGCGCAAGGAAACAGACGAAAGAAATGGCCCAAACCACCCCCACACACATGTATATACATACATGTCCCCACACGCAAATATACATACCCATACATCTCAATGTACACATATATATACGCACACAGACATATACATATATACACATGCACACAATTCACACTGTCTGCCTTTATTCATTTCCATCGCCACCTCGCCACACATGGAATAACATCCCCCTCCCGCCTATCGGTTGTTTCCGAAGAGAACACATAGCCAGCTGATAGCCTTTTACCGAACCTGACTGTACAACGCGGAGTTGTATGAATACGAATAAAGTGTATATGAACGCGCACCTTCATAGCACATACAAAGCTCCATCAGCCAGGATCGAACCTTTGACCCCTTGTGCAAGATGCAGGCATGTAACCGCTAGGCTAAGGGACTGTATAATAGGAAACAACTATTCGAAATACTAAGTACTCGAATACCCTTCGTCTCACAATGGTGAGCAACGGGGTCTATCGGTTGTTTCCGAAGAGAACACATAGCCAGCTGATAGCGTTTTACCGAACCTGCCTGTACAACGCGGAGTTATATGAATACGAATAAAGTGTATATGAACGCGCACCTTCATAGAACATACAAAGCTCCATCAGCCAGGATCGAACCTGGGACCCCTTGTGCAAGAGGCAGGCATGCTAACCGCTAGGCTAAGGGACTGTATAATAGGAAACAACTATTCGAAATACTAAGTACTCGAATACCCTTCGTCTCACAATGGTGAGCAACGGGGTCTATCGGTTGTTTCCGAAGAGAACACATAGCCAGCTGATAGCGTTTTACCGAACCTGACTGTACAACTCGGAGTTATATGAATACGAATAAAGTGTATATGAACGCGCACCTTCATACAACATACAAAGCTCCATCAGCCAGGATCGAACCTGGGACCCCTTGTGCAAGAGGCAGGCAATGCTAACCGCTAGGCTAAGGGACTGTATAATAGGAAACAACTATTCGAAATACTAAGTACTCGAATACCCTTCGTCTCACTATGGTGAGCAACGGGGTCTATCGGTTGTTTCCGAAGAGAACACATAGCCAGTTGATAGCGTTTTACCGAACCTGATTGTACAACGCTTAATTATATGAATACGAATAAAGTGTATATGAACGCGCACCTTCATACAACATACAAAGCTCCATCAGCCAGGATCGAACCTGGGACCCCTTGTGCAAGAGGCAGGCATGCTAACCGCTAGGCTAAGGGACTGTATAATAGGAAACAACTATTCGAAATACTAAGTACTCGAATACCCTTCGTCTCACAATGGTGAGCAACGGGGTCTATCGGTTGTTTCCGAAGAGAACACATAGCCAGCTGATAGCGTTTTACCGAACCTGACTGTACAACTCGGAGTTATATGAATACGAATAAAGTGTATATGAACGCGCACCTTCATAGAACATACAAAGCTCCATCAGCCAGGATCGAACCTGGGACCCCTTGTGCAAGAGGCAGGCATGCTAACCGCTAGGCTAAGGGACTGTATAATAGGAAACAACTATTCGAAATACTAAGTACTCGAATACCCTTCGTCTCACAATCGGTTGTTTCCGATAGACCCCGTTGCTCACCATTGTGAGACGAAGGGTATTCGAGTACTTAGTATTTCGAATAGTTGTTTCCTATTATACAGTCCCTTAGCCTAGCGGTTAGCATGCCTGCCTCTTGCACAAGGGGTCCCAGGTTCGATCCTGGCTGATGGAGCTTTGTATGATATATATATATATATATATATATATATATATATATATATATATATGGTGAGGTGCCTGAGGATTGGCGGAATGCGTGCATAGTGCCATTGTACAAAGGCAAAGGGGATAAGAGTGAGTGCTCAAATTACAGAGGTATAAGTTTGTTGAGTATTCCTGGTAAATTATATGGGAGGGTATTGATTGAGCGGGTGAAGGCATGTACAGAGCATCAGATTGGGGAAGAGCAGTGTGGTTTCAGAAGTGGTAGAGGATGTGTGGATCAGGTGTTTGCTTTGAAGAATGTATGTGAGAAATACTTAGAATAGCAAATGGATTTGTATGTAGCATTCATGGATCTGGAGAAGGCATATGATAGAGTTGATAGAGATGCTCTGTGGAAGGTATTAAGAATATATGGCGTGGGTGGCAAGTTGTTAGAAGCAGTGAAAAGTTTTTATCGAGGATGAAGGCATGTGTACGTGTAGGAAGAGAGGAAAGTGATTGGTTCTCAGTGAATGTAGGTTTGCGGCAGGGGTGTGTGATGTTTCCATGGTTGTTTAATTTGTTTATGGTTGGGGTTGCTAGGGAGGTGAATGCAAGAGTTTTGGAAAGAGGGGCAAGTATGAAGTCTGTTATGGATGAGAGAGCTTGGGAAGTGAGTCAGTTGTTGTTCGCTGATGATACAGCGCTGGTGGCTGATTCATGTGAGAAACTGCAGAAGCTGGTGACTGAGTTTGGTAAAGTGTGTGAAAGAAGAAAGTTAAGAGTAAATGTGAATAAGAGGAAGGTTATTAGGTACAATAGGGTTGAGTGTCAAGTCAACTGGGAGGTAAGTTTGAATGGAGAAAAACTGGAGGAAGTAAAGTGTTTTAGATATCTGGGAGTGGATCTGGCAGCGGATGGAACCATGGAAGCGGAAGTGAATCATAGGGTTGGGGATGGGGCGAAAATCCCGCGAGCCTTGAAGAATGTGTGGAAGTCGAGAACTTTATCTCGGAAAGCAAAAATGGGTATGTTTGAAGGAATAGTTGTTCCAACAATGTTGTATGGTTGCGAGGCGTGGGCTATGGATAGAGTTGTGCGCAGGAGGGTGGATGTGCTGGAAATGAGATGTTTGAGGACAATGTGTGGTGTGAGGTGGTTTGATCGAGTAAATAATATAAGGGTAAGAGAGATGTGTGGAAATAAAAAGAGCGTGGTTGAGAGAGCAGAAGAGGGTGTTTTGAAATGGTTTGGGCACATGGAGAGAATGAGTGAGGAAAGATTGACCAAGAGGATATATGTGTCGGAGGTGGACGGAACGAGGAGAAGTGGGAGACCAAATTGGAGGTGGAAAGATGGAGTGAAAAAGATTTTTGAGTGATCGGGGCCTAAACATGGAAGAGGGCGAAAGGCGGGCAAGGAATAGAGTGAATTGGATCGATGTGGTATACCGAGGTTGACGTGCTGTCAGTGGATTGAATCAGGGCATGTGAAGCGTCTGAGGTAAACCATGGAAAGCTGTGTGGGGCCTGGATGTGGAAGGGGAGCTGTGGTTTCGGGCATTATTGCATGACATCTGGAGACTGAGTGTGAACGAATGAGGCCTTTGTTGTCTTTTCCTAGTGCTACCCCGCACACATGAGGGGGGAGGGGGATGGTATTCCATGTGTGGCGAGGTGGCGATGGGAATGAATAAACGCAGACAGTGTGAATTGTGTGCATGGGTATATATGTATGTGTCTGTGTGTGTATATATATGTGTACATTGAGATGTATAGGTATGTATATTTGCGTGTGTGGACGTGTGTATATATACATGTGTATGGGGGTGGGTTGGGCCATTTCTTTCGTCTGTTTCCTTGCGCTACGTCGCAAACGCGGGAGACAGCGACAAAGCAAAATAAATGAATAAGAAAATATATATATATATATATATATATATATATATATATATATATATATATATATATATATATATATATATATATATATATATATTGTTACGAAGTCAGTACTTATTCGAGCAAGGTCGCCAGTAACATATCTACGTTACAAATACTATATTGATCCTTGTGTTTGCAAGGACGTTAGATTTGTTACGTTGCACAACTCAGGATAACACTATCTTAACGTTATGGGATTAAAACAAACATCAAGGTTAGAATTATTTTGAATGAAAGAATTCAAATGTACAAGGTGAAGACATAAATCAGGTACGAATCATTACGTTAACACTGAACATAAGTTAAACATTGAACATGAGTTAACATTGAACATGAGTTAACATTCCAAATAAGATTTCA
>NW_027264791.1:0-6462 GCF_036320965.1 Panulirus ornatus
CTTTCGGGCCCACCAGTTTTAGGTCATGAAGATTATCAAAACCCGTCAATTTTTTTCAATTACCTTCTGTAACTCAAAATCGATTCTTTCTTGTACCTTCCCCTTTTTTATTTTTTCTAACGTAGGGAAAGTTCCTAAACCCAACCTAAACCCCAAACTAAAAGTAAACGGGAAACCCCCCCCAAACTGATTTAATTCAACCAACCAACCCCAAACTAATCTAACGAACGAAAACCCAACCCAAAAAATTAAACTCAACCCCAACCTAACCTAACTTAAAACCCTTTCCCAACCTAATTAACCCAAACCCCAAAATTTTTCCTAAGCCAACCTAAACCCAAAACCCAAAACCCAAAAATATCCCAAACCCCAAAACTAAAAACCCTTTCCTAATCTAACCTTTAAACTAACCCCAACCCCAACCCCAAACCCCAACCCCGCCTAACCCAACCCAACCCAACCCAACCCAACCAACCTAGCCCCCAACCCCAAACCAACCTAACCTAACCTAACCCAACCTAAACCCCCCCCAACCCCAAACCCCGAAACCCCCCCCAACCTAAAACCTAACCTAACCTAACCTAACCTAACCCCCGGGCCCCAAAACCCCCCCAACCCAACCCAACCCCCCAACCTAACCCCAAACCCAACCCAAAATAACCTAAAACCCATCCTAACCTAAAACCCCAAACCCAGCCCAAAACCCCCCAACCCAAACCCCAACCCCAGTTTGTGTCCACAACTACGAGGGAAAGCAGAAATCTAAAGCCCTTTAAAAAAAGTTTATTAAAGAATTAAAATTTAAGGTCAAAGAGGGCCTTTGTCATTCTGAATTTCCTGATTAGATACCTCTAGAACTTGTTTTTCTATAATTCGAAAAACTTTTTAAAGCAGTTTCCGTCCCATCCCCACAGAATCTGTTTCTCAGTTTGAGGGAAACACATTGGCTGCCCGGGAGGGCGTCCCCGCCACTCTGTCTTAGTTTTTTTTCAAGATGGGTATAAAAAAGAAGTAGTACCTAAGGTGGGGACGCACGAAAAGAAGGAATGGGAAGAGGACCAGCTTCTTTAAAATCGGGAAAGGGGGCCCTGCAATGGGAAACATAGACATTCGTTTTTATTCATTGCGCTTCTTCTACTGCCTACCAGTTTTAGGTCTTTAGAGGGTTATCAAAACCCTCATTTTTTTTTTAATTTCCTTCTTTAAAATCCCCACGATTCAACTTTACCCTTTCCCCTTTCGATTTTTAAATAACCCATAGTAAAGTCCCTAACCTAACCCAAACCCAACCCAATTTAACGTAACGTAAAACCCAACCCCAAAATGATTTAATTTAACCTAACCTAACCCAACCCAATCTAACGTAACGTAACCTAACCCAAAACTAACTTTTCTCAAACCCAACCCAACCTAACTTTAAACCTTTCCTAACCCAATCTAACCCCAACCAAAACTTAACCTAAACCAACCCCAACCAAAAACCCAAAACCCCAAAGTTTCCTAAAAACCCAATCTAACCTATAAACCCAACTAACCTTAAACTAACCCAACCTAACCCAACCCCAAACCCCGCCAACCCAAACCCCAACCCCAAACCCCCCAACCAAAACCCCCCAAACCCAAACCCAACCCAACCTAACCTAACCCAAACCCAACCCAACCCAACCCGCCCAACCCAAACCCCAACCCAATCTAAACCCAAACCCAAACCCAACCTAAAACCCAACCCCGGGCCCCCCCAACCCAACCCCAACCCCAAACCCAAACCCAACCCCAACCCCAAATTAAACTAACCTAAAAACCCATCCTAACCTAAAACCCCCCTAGGCCCAACCCAGGCCCCAACCCCAAACCCCAAACCCAGTTTTTGTCCCCAAATAAAGAGGGAAAAAAACGAAAACTAAAGCCTTAAAAAACGTTTATTAACGAATTAAGGGTAAGGTCATCGAAAGGGGCCTTTGATCAATTTTGAATACCTTAAATTTTTTCACCCTAGAAATTGTTTTTCTATAAGGGTTCCAAAAACTTTTTGCAGTGCCGTGATCCTCACCCAGATCTGTTTTTTCAGTTTTGGAATTTACATTGGCTGCCGGCAGTCGTGCTCCCCCCACCCGCTTGGTTTTGATCTTAAATTGTTTTTGGGGATTCCCCAAGATCGTTTTTTTTAAACAAGGTAACCCCCAGGTTTTTTTCCTTTAAAAGGGTTTGGGGGCGCAAAGAACGAAATGGGGAAATGAGGACCCGCTTTTAAACTCGAAGGGAAGGGCCCCGCAATGAAAAAATAGACATTGTTTTTCATTCATTGCGCTTTCCCATCTACCCGCCCCACAGTTTTTAAGGTTTATGAGAGATTTTTCAAAAAACCCCCCAATTTCTTCAATTTCCTTTTGTAACTTTAAACCCCGAAATTTATTTCCTTTTAAACCCTTTTTATTTCCATTTTACAAGGGTTTGTAAAGTCCCCCCCCTTTTCCCCAACCTAACCCAACCCAAAACTAACGTTAAAGTAAACCCAACCCCAAATGATTTAATTCAACCTAAAACCCAACCCCAATTTTAATCTTAAAAGTTAAAGGAAACCTTCCCAAACTAAAAAATTTTTAAACCCAACCCAACCCAAAATTTTAAACCCTTTTTTAAAAATTAACCCTTTAAACCCAAAAAAAACCTAAAGGGCCCAAACCCAACCAAACCAAAAACCCAAAATCCCCGAAAACCCAATCAACCCCTTTCCTAATCTTAAAACCCTTAAAACTAACCAACCTTTCCCCAAAACCCAAAACCCCCCCTAAAACCCCAAAAAACCCAACCCCCAAACCCCAAACCCCAAAAACCCACCAACCCACCAACCTAACCTAACCTAACCTAACCTAACCCAACCTAACCCCAAACCCAAAACCCCCGACCCAACCCAACCTAATCTAACCAAACCCAACCCAAACCCTAAAACCCCGCCCAAAACCCAACCCCAAACCCAACCCAAACCCAACCTAACCCCAACCCAAAACCCAAAAATTCCAACCTTTTCCTAAACCAACCCAACATAGCCCCAAAAACCCCGCCCAAACCCCCAAAACCCCCCCGATTTTTTTGTCCACAACTACGAGGGAAAGCAGAATCTAAAGCCTTAAATAAGTTTATTTAAAGAATTTGACAAGGGCATCGAGGGCCCTTTTTATCATTCTGAATACCCGAAATTGAAACAACCCCTAGAACTTGTTTTTCTAAAGTTCGACAAACTTTTATTTCAGTGCCCTCCCATCCCCAAGAATCTGTTTTCAGTTCGAGAATCACATTGGCTTCCGGGAGTCGTGCTCCGCCCCTCCCCTTTTTTAGGGGTTTTTTTCAAGAGGCCCATAACAAAAACGTAGTACCTAAGGTGGGGCGCACGAACGAATGGAATGAATGAGGACCCCTTCCCTTTAAAAAACCCCAAAGGAGGCCCTGGGAATGAATCATAAAACATTCGTCTTCATTTATTGACTGCTTCTTCTACTGCCTACCATTTTAGGTTTATGAGAGATTATCAAAAAAACCCCTCAATTTTTTCAATTCCTTCTGTAACTCAAACAAGAAATTTATCTTTACCTTTCCATTTTCCCCCCATTTTACTAATTTATAAATAAAGGCCCCTTAAAACCTTTAAACCCAACCCAACCCCCAAACTAAAGGTAAAAAGTAACCTAACCCAAAATGATTTAAAAATTAAACCCAACCTTAAAAACCCCAAACTAATCTAACGTAAATAACCTACCCAAACTAACTTACTCAACCTAAAAAACCTAACTTTAAACCCTTTCCTAACCTAATTTAACCTAAACCAAAAATTAACCTAAGCCAACCCCAACCCAAACCCAAAACCCCAAAGTTTCCTAACCTAATCTAACCTTACCTAACTTAAACCCAACTAACCCAAACCCCCCAACCCAAAACCCGCCTAAACCCCCAACCCCCAAACCCCCCCAACCCAAAATCAACCCAGCCTAATAACCCAACCCAACAAACCCAAAACTAACCAACCCCCCAAAACCCAAAACCCCCCGACCCCCCCAACCTAATTTTCCTAATTTTTTTAAATAAATTCCCAGCCCAACCCAACCCAAAAACCCCAAAACCCCAACCCAACCTAAACCCCCAAACCCAACCTAAAATAACCTAACCCATCCTTAAAATTAAAACCCCCCTTGCCTTTTTCCCCGCCCAACCCAAACCCCCCCCAGTTTGGGGGTCCACAATTTTGTAAAGGAAAACAAATTTTTAAAGCCTTTTTAAAGGGTTTTTTTAAGTTTTTTTCAAAAACATCGGGGCCTTTGAAACTTTTTAAAACCCGTATTTTTCACCCCCTAGAATTGTTTTTCTTTTAAAATTCGACAATTTTTTTCAGGGCCCCCCCGAACCCCAAAGGTCTGTTTCTCAGTTCGAGAAAATCACATGGCTGCCGGCAGTCGTGCTCCGCCACTCTGTCTTAGTGTTTTTTCAAGATGGCTATAACAGAATGTAGTACTAAGGTGGGGAGCACGAACGAATGGAATGAATGAGGACCAGCTTCTTAACTCGAAGGAGGCCCTGCAATGAATCATAGACATTCGTCTTCATTCATTGACTGCTTCTATCTACTGCTACCAGTTTTAGGTCATGAGAGATTATCAAAACCGTCATTTTTTTCATTACTTCTGTAACTCAACACGATTCATATTGTACCTTTCCATTTCGATTTTACTAACGATAGTAAAGTCCCTAACCTAACCTAACCTATCCCAATCTAACGTAACGTAACCTAACCCAAACTGATTTAATTCAACCTAACCTAACCCAATCTAATCTAACGTAACGTAACCTAACCCAAACTAACTTATCTCAACCTAACCTAACCTAACTTAACCTTAACCTAACCTAATCTAACCTAACCCAAACTTAACCTAAGCCAACCTAACCAAACCAAACCCAACGTATCCTAACCTAATCTAACCTAAACTAACCTAATCTAACCCTAACCTAACCCAACCCAACCCAGCCTAACCCAACCCAACCCAACCCAACCAACACAACCTAAGCCTAACCTAACCTAACCTAACCTAACCTAAACCTAACCCAACCTAACCCAACCCAACCCACCCAACCCAACCCAACCTAATCTAACCTAACCTAACCTAACCTAACCTAACCCAGCCCAACCCAACCCAACCCAACCCAACCTAACCTAACCCAACCTAACCTAAACTAACCTAACCTATCCTAACCTAACCCAACCTAGCCTAACCCAGCCCAACCCAACCCAACCCGAGTTGTGTCCACAACTACGAGGGAAAGCAGAAATCTAAAGCCTTAAATACGTTTATTAACGAATTAGATCAAGGTCATCGAGGCCTTTGATCATTCTGAATACCTGTATAGATCACCTCTAGAACTTGTTTTTCTATAAGTTCGACAACTTTTATGCAGTGCCGTCGATCCTCAGAGATCTGTTTCTCAGTTCGAGAATCACATTGGTGCCGCATTCGTTTTCTCCCGACTCTGTTTAGTGTTTTTTCAAGATGGGTATAACGAACGTAGTACCTAAGGTGGGACGCACGAACAAGGAAAAGAAAGAGGACAGTTCTTAAACTCAAGGAGGCCCTGCAATGAAACAAGACATTCGTCTTCATTCATTGACTGCTTCTATCTACTGTACCGTTTTTTGGGCATGAAGATTATCAAAACCTCAATTTCTTCAATTTCCTTTTGTAACTCAAAAATTTATACTTTTTCCTTTTCCCTTTCCCTTTTACAAGAAGTAAATCCAACCTACCCAACCTAACCCAATCTAACGTAACGTAACCAACCAAACTGATTTTTAAATTTAACCAACTAACCCAATTAATCTAACGTAAGTAACCAACCCAAACTAACTTTTCTCAACCAAAACCCAACCCAAAATTAACCTTTTCCCAACCTAAACAACCTAACCAAAATTAACCTAAGCCCCTAACCAAAAACCAAACCCAAAGTACCTAAAACCCAATTAACCCTTTCCTAATCTAACCTAACTAAAACCCAAACCCCCCAACCCACCAGCCTAACCCAACCCAACCCAAACCCCAAACCCAAACAACCCCAGCCCAACCTAACCTAACCCAACCCCTAAAACCCAAAACCCCCAACCTAACCCAACCCAACCAGCCCACCCCAACCCCCCTAAACAAACCCAAAACCCCCAACCTAACCTAAAACCCAGCCCAAACCCCAACCCAAACCCCAACCAACCTAACCAACCCAAACCCAACCTAAACAAACCCAACCCATCCAACCTAACCCAAACCAGCCTAACCCCGCCCAACCCAAACCCAACCCGATTTTGGGTCCCCAAAACAAGGAAAGCAGAAAATTTAAAACCTTAAAACGTTTATTAACGAATTAGATCAAAAGGGCATCGAGGGCCCTTTTATCATTTTGAATACCTTTATTAGATCACCTCTAAACTTG
>NW_027264792.1:0-15824 GCF_036320965.1 Panulirus ornatus
ATTGAATCAGGGCATGTGAAGCATCTGGGGATAAACCATGGAAAGCTGTGTATTTATGTATATTTGCGTGTGTGGACGTATGTATATACATGTGTATGGGGTGGGTTGGGCCATTTCTTTCGTATGTTTACTTGCGCTACCTCGCAAACGCGGGAGACAGCAAAAAAAAAAAATATATATATATAAGAGTTAATGTGAATAAGAGCAAGGTTATTAGGTACAGTAGGGTTGAGGGTCAAGTCAATTGGGAGGTGAGTTTGAATGGAGAAAAACTGGAGGAAGTGAAGTGTTTTAGATATCTGGGAGTGGATCTGGCAGCGGATGGAACCATGGAAGCGGAAGTGGATCATAGGGTGGGGGAGGGCGAAAATTCTGGGGGCCTTGAAGAATGTGTGGAAGTCGAGAACATTATCTCGGAAAGCAAAAATGGGTATGTTTGAAGGAATAGTGGTTCCAACAATGTTGTATGGTTGCGAGGCGTGGGCTATGGATAGAGTTGTGCGCAGGAGGATGGATGTGCTGGAAATGAGATGTTTGAGGACAATGTGTGGTGTGAGGTGGTTTGATCGAGTGAGTAACGTAAGGGTAAGAGAGATGTGTGGAAATAAAAAGAGCGTGGTTGAGAGAGCAGAAGAGGGTGTTTTGAAGTGGTTTGGGCACATGGAGAGAATGAGTGAGGAAAGATTGACCAAGAGGATATATGTGTCGGAGGTGGAGGGAACGAGGAGAAGAGGGAGACCAAATTGGAGGTGGAAAGATGGAGTGAAAAAGATTTTGTGTGATCGGGGCCTGAACATGCAGGAGGGTGAAAGGAGGGCAAGGAATAGAGTGAATTGGAGCGATGTGGTATACCGGGGTTGACGTGCTGTCAGTGGATTGAATCAAGGCATGTGAAGAGTCTGGGGTAAACCATGGAAAGCTGTGTAGGTATGTATATTTGCGTGTGTGGACGTATGTATATACATGTGTATGGGGGGGGTTGGGCCATTTCTTTCGTCTGTTTCCTTGCGCTACCTCGCAAACGCGGGAGACAGCGACAAAGTATGAAAAAAAAAAAAATATATATATATATATATATATATATATATATATATATATATATATATATATATATATATATATATATATATATTTGTGTGTAGGCCAGACCGGAAAAAACTGTAATGGAGAGATGTTATTGGCATCATCATGCAGTACACAGGGATGATCACAAAAATGCAATTGCTAAACACTGTCATGAAAGTGATCACCCCATAGACCTCGAAAATTCTGTTATTCTATACCCCTCTGCTGATTATGCTACATACAACATCATTGAATGTCTTAATTGCTAATACTAAGAACTTTACTTTGTCTCCAGGCAACTTTAAAGCCCATCCTATCATTAACTTAATCATTATGAGAGAATTGACAAAACACGACAACAAACAAAAAATTGTTCAAGACACAACCAGCTACTCAGGTCAACCTCCTCCACATGACCCCCCTTAATCAGTCTCCCTTTTTATGGTTACTGCCGGTAAAGTCAGAGAGTGCTTTGTTCTGTAGTGGTAGGCACTAGACAGCAGTATTCCGTTGTGATGTTGGGATGCAAATAACTTTATCAAGTACTGGCAGCTGATGAGGTAGATTTTCTTCACGAAACGTCGTGCCAAATGTATAGAAAAATTACATGTTAAGTGAAATTATGTGAACTCCAACTGGAGTGCGATTTCACCTTCATAACTTTCATCATGGACCAGTGTGATCATCATATCTATTATAAATACTTCCCACGTATTCCCTGTATATCGTAGAAGGTAACTAAAAAGGGTGGGAATGGGGGACTGGAAATCCTTCCCTCCAGGTTTTACTTTTCCAAAAGAAGGAACAAAGAAGGGGGCCAAGTGAGGATTTTTGCTCTGGGGCTCAGTCCTCTGTTCTTGATGCTACCTCGTTAATGCATTTCACATGCCCTGGTTCAGTCCGTTGACAGCACGTTGACCCCGGTATACCACAATGTTCCAAATCACTCTATTCCTTGCACACCTTTCACCCTCCTGTGTATATATATGTAGTCCATAAGTTTTTGTTTCACCACCTATATCCTTTTACAAAGAGGTCATTGGATCATCATAAATAATATGAAATTAATAGATCCCTCAGTCTGAATACCAACCAGCCTTAAACAGCATAGTAGTGTTCATTTCAAAATGCACACAACACTGGGATGAAGATTTTTTTTCCTGACAACATGAAACTGCATAGTAAAGGAATAAAAATATAATACTATAAAGAGCAATGTTAGTACACCACCCCTGATGCCCTGTGCTTGCCCTCTGTACTCCTACAAAGCAGCCAAACCATCTATGCTTGCACAAAAGGCTGCTTCAATTTTCTTAAGAGTTCATACAGCTGACTCACAAATACCAGAATCCACCCTAACAGATGCTGCACTTTCATCAAGTACAAGGCAGTCAAGTAAGTTCACTTTTTGTTGTAAAGACGTCACTTTCTTTGCCCTCCTTATGGAAGCACAACTTGCATCACTAGCTTTATGTTTAGAGGCCACCTATATAAGGGCACAAAAGTATCAAACATGTTATAAAAAGCTTGTGATGCATTAGGATCATCTATGAAGCTCCACAGTTGGCAAGAGTCACAGTATGATGGCATGATGCATCCAAAAAGCAGGTGACTGCTTGGGTGATGCAGTTATCTTCCTTGTGCAACACTTTATGCATCTTCATGCCACCATTATACTGGATCCCACCATATTTGATTATTAGCCCCCAGTTACTACATAACTTATCCAACTTGCAGGAAAAATACTGCCGATACTCAGAACTGAATACCACAATTGGAGAAATAGTATCCATTGAACGTAGATACTTAAACTACTGTTGAAAATATCACTTAAAATTCATGGTGTAAAAAATGAACTACCTTAAAAAACTTTAATATTTGATTATTAAAGGAAATAGTAACATATGTATACATTAAAAGTATGAAGTTTTCTTTTTCTTAATGTGTTGCAACAATGATCATCTATGAAGCTCCACAGTTGGCAAGAGTCACAGTATGATGGCATGATGCATCCAAAAAGCAGGTGACTGCTTGGGTGATGCAGTTATCTTCCTTGTGCAACACTTTATGCATCTTCATGCCACCATTATACTGGATCCCACCATATTTGATTATTAGCCCCCAGTTACTACATAACTTATCCAACTTGCAGGAAAAATACTGCCGATACTCAGAACTGAATACCACAATTGGAGAAATAGTATCCATTGAACGTAGATACTTAAACTACTGTTGAAAATATCACTTAAAATTCATGGTGTAAAAAATGAACTACCTTAAAAAACTTTAATATTTGATTATTAAAGGAAATAGTAACATATGTATACATTAAAAGTATGAAGTTTTCTTTTTCTTAATGTGTTGCAACAATGATCTTTGTATTATTATATGAACCTGTACCCTGATTCTCAAATATGACAACTAAAGTCACAGTTTAAACAATCACAAATCGGGGCTTGTGGTATACGTCTCATGGCCATTCCAGGATATTTGAAATGGGGTAGGTGCTCCAAGCTATTTGAAGAGGGGCAGGAAACATCAGCACATATCTCTTGTGTGTGGGACTCAGGCCCTTTGCATATGACATAAATGTGTAGGACTGAAAACATTAAGGTGTACTTCATATATTCTACAGGTTATTTTATAAAAATTTTGATGTTAATTTTCTTGTATTCCCTAGCCATACTAGGGAATGGGATGAGGTTCCTGTGGCTGCACAGAGTGGACTAAAGTTTCTGAAAATCTGGTGTTAAATTGAACGTTATGCTTTGCTGAAAAGAGGAATGAAAACAATCTGTATGCTACAAAGCCACTAAAGTTTTCTGGAAGATCACCAAGAAAGCAGCAAAGGTAGAACCAGTTACAAAAAGGACTACACGCAGCAGAAGTGAGACTGTGAGAGTCACCCAAAAGACAAACTTCTTGGTCCAGGAAGAATTTTGCTTATTTCCATTGAACTCTGACTCTGTGAGTAATAATACAGCAGCAGAGAATTCATGCATAAGGGAGTGGTGATGAAGGTGGTCAACCATATTATAATTTGAATAATGCAGGAGTGATTTTAAACAGATTTTTATTGTCACATATTAAAAATGGATTTGTATGTATCTATCATTTATGGATCTGGAGAAGGCATATGATAGAGTTGATAGAGATGCTCTGTGGAAGGTGTTAAGAATATATGGTGTGGGAGGCAAGTTGTTAGAAGCAGTGAAAAGTTTTTATCGAGGATGTAAGGCATGTGTACGTGTAGGAAGAGAGGAAAGTGATTGGTTCTCAGTGAATGTAGGTTTTCGGCAGGGGTGTGTGATGTCTCCAATGGTAGTTTAATTTGTTTATGGATGGGGTTGTTAGGGAGGTGAATGCAAGAGTTTTGGAAAGAGGGGCAAGTATGAAGTCTATTGTGGATGAGAGAGCTTGGGAAGTGAGTCAGTTGTTGTTCGCTGATGATACAGCGCTGGTGGCTGATTCATGTGAGAAACTGCAGAAGCTGGTGACTGAGTTTGGTAAAGTGGGAGAAAGAAGAAAGTTAAGAGTAAATGTGAATAAGAGCAAGGTTATTAGGTACAGTAGGGTTGAGGGTCAAGTCAATTGGGAGGTAAGTTTGAATGGAGAAAAACTGGAGGAAGTAAAGTGTTTTAGATATCTGGGAGTGGATCTGGCAGCAGATGGAACCATGGAAGTGGAAGTGAATCATAGGGTGGGGGAGGGGGCGAAAATCCTGGGAGCCTTGAAGAATGTGTGGAAGTTGAGAACATTATCTTGGAAAGCAAAAATGGGTATGTTTGAAGGAATAGTGGTTCCAACAATGTTTTATGGTTGCGAGGCATGGGCCATGGATAGAGTTGTGCGCAGGAGGGTGGATGTGCTGGAAATGAGATGTTTGAGGACAATGTGTGGTGTGAGGTGGTTTGATCGACTAAGTAATGTAAGGGTAAGAGAGATGTGTGGAAATAAAAAGAGCGTGGTTGAGAGAGCAGAAGAGGGTGTTTTGAAATGATTTGGGCACATGGAGAGAATGCGTGAGGAAAGATTGACCAAGAGGATATATGTGTCGGAGGTGGAGGGAACGAGGAGAAGTGGGAGACCAAATTGGAGGTGGAAAGATGGAGTGAAAAAGATTTTGTGTGATCGTGGCCTGAACATGCAGGAGGGTGAAAGGCGGGCAATGAATAGAGTGAATTGGATCGATGTGGTATACCGGGGTTGACGTGCTGTCTGTGGATTGAATCAGGGCATGTGAAGTGTCTGGGGTAAACCATGGAAAGTTGTGTGGGGCCTGGATGTGGAAAGGGAGCTGTGGTTTCGGGCATTATTGTGTGACAGCTGGAGACTGAGTGTGAATGAATGGGGCCTTTATTGTCTTTTCCTAGTGCTACCTCGCACACATGAGGGGGGAGGGGGATGGTATTCCATGTGTGGCGACATGGCGATGGGAATGAATAAGGGCAGACAGTGTGAATTGTGTGCATGGGTATATATGTATGTGTCTGTGTGTGTGTATATATATGTGTACATTGAGATGTATAGGTATGTATATTTGCGTGTGTGTGTGTGTACATTGTGTATGGGGGTGGGTTGTGCCATTTCTTTCGTCTGTTTCCTTGAGCTACCTCACAAATGCGGGAGACAGCGACAAAGCAAAATAAATATAAAAAAAATAAAAGTTAAAAAGTGTAAATTTTTAAGTAGTACATTTATTGGCATTAGTTTCATTTGTATGTCACTGCTTCACAGTTTTTAATCATTACATCTGAGAAAATATTGTCTTTTCCTTTTTACAGGCTGAACAGCTAAGTCATGGATATCTTTTAGACATTCTGATACTCCTACCCTTGGCTGTGATATGGGCATTTATCCCTAGTGATGGCTTGGCAATAGTTACACATTGGTTTTTGAATCAGGTAGTACAAATTCTGCTGCAGCTACCTTACTCAAGAACTTTAGAAATGGAAGCAGACTCAGTTGGATTACAGATAAGTGCTAGGGTAAGAAAATTCTTATAATTTGTTCTAGAGAACACTTGTACTCATGTCCTGTGTATCACTGATAATTCTGAATAATGCTATCTTTTTTACATTAAAGTGTGAAGTATTCCCATAGGAAATTTTGTTTGATTAATTGTAGCTGATAATGTATATTTATTCAAATTACTTTCTGATTCCTATGATACATTGTTCTATTTTTAGTTAATTTCATGATGATAGTTGTTTCAAGTTCTCATGGCTATTTGGATTCAGGTTTTGGAGTAACAGGTCGTGGTGTATATGTTGAAATGTATATGTATGTATATGTGTAAGTTTATGGCCACTTATATATGTATGTGTATATACAGGGTGTTAAAAAACGATAGGTACAAAATTTGACAGTAGACAGGGACACCCAAAGCAAACACTTTTTCAAGAATACCAAAAAATGCAAAACTAGTTAGTTTTCGAGATACTGAGCTTTAAAGTTTTAACTTGACACCTTTTCACAAGCTTTTTGTTTCTAACAGATATAGTGAAAAATGAAACAAATATTGTGTAAACAGATGTATTATCGATCACAATCTACAATAGCTGTTCGAAGTGTCTGCCTTCTGCTTCAGTGCAGACCTGACACCTCCTCTGAAAGGACTGCTGGACACGAGACAACATTCTTGAATCTTCTGCAATGATTTCTTGATTAGACAAATGTGTCATGTTGTCACCACGACGTGCAACGGTGAACTAATTCGTAAACACCGAGTGTTACCACACCTTAATCAACCGAGTGTTGCCAGATTGTAAGCTAATATTAAATTTAAAGTTTACAGTTCAGACATAATAAAGTTAAAACTTTAAAGCTCGGTATCTCGAAAACTAACTAGTTTTGCAATTTTTGGTATTCTTAAAAAAATGTTTGCTTTGGGTGTCCCTGTCTACTGTCAAATTTTGTACCTATTGTTTTTTAACACCCTGTATATATATATATATATTTTATTTTTATTTATTTTATTTTGCTTTGTCGCTGTCTCCCGCGTTAGCGAGGTAGCGCAAGGAAACAGACGAAAGAATGGCCCAACCCACCCACATACACATGTATATACATACACGTCCACACATGCAAATATACATACCTATACATCTCAATGTATACATATATATATATATATATATATATATATATATATATATATATATATATATATATATATATACACACACACAGACATATAAATATATACACTGTACATAATTCATACTGTCTGCCTTTATTTATTCCCATCGCCACCTCGCCACACATGGAATAACAACCCCCTCCCCCCCTCATGTGTGTGAGGTAGCACTAGGAAAAGTCAACAAAGGCCCCATTCGTTCACACTCAGTCTCTAGCTGTCATGTAATATGCACCAACACCACAGCTCCCTTTCCACATCCAGGCCCCACACAACTTTCCATGGTTTACCCCAGACGCTTCACATGCCCTGGTTCAATCCATTGACAGCATGTCGACCCCGGTATATCACATCGTTCCAATTCACTCTATTCCTTGCATGCCTTTCACCCTCCTGCATGTTCAGGCCCCGATCACTCAAAAACTTTTTCACTCCATCTTTCCACCTCCAATTTGATCTCCCACTTCTCCTTGTTCCCTCCACCTCTGACACATATATCCTCTCGGTCAATCTTTCCTTACTCATTCTCTCCATGTGATCAAACCATTTCGAAACACCCTCTTCTGCTCTCTCAAGCACACTCTTTTTACTACCACACATCTCTCTTACCCTTTCATTACTTACTTGATCAAACCACTTCACACCACATATTGTCCTTAAACATCTCATTTCCAGCACATCCACCCTCCTCCGCACAAGTCTATTTATAGCCATTGCCTTACAGTCATATAACATTGTTAGAACCACTATTCCTTCAAACATACCCATTTTTGCTTTCCGAGATAATGTTCTCGACTTCCACACATTCTTCAAGTCTCCCAGGATTTTCGCCCCCTCCCCCAACCCGTGCCTTACTTCCGCTTCCATGGTTCAATCTGCTGCTAAGTCCATTCCCAGATATCTAAAGCAATTCTCTTCCTCCGGTTTTTCTCCATTCAAACTTACCTCCCAATTAACTTGTCCCTTAACCTTACTGAACCTAATAACCTTGCTCTTATTCACATTTACCCTCAACTTTCTTCTTTCACACACTTTACCAAAGTCAGTTACCAGCTTCTGCAGTTTCTCACCCGGATTAGCCACCAGCACTGTATTATCAGCGAACAGCAATTTACTCACTTCCCATGTCCTCTCATCCACAACAGACTGCATACTTGCCCCTCTCTCTAAAACTCTTGCATTCTCCTCCCTAACAACCCCATCCATAAACAAATTAAACATCTTACATCACGCACTCCTGCTGCAAATCGACATTCACTAGGAATCAGTCACTTTTCTCTCTTCCTACTCATACACAAGCATTACATCCCTAGTAAAAACTTTTCTCTGCTTCTAGCAACTTACCTCCTACACCATATACTCTTAAAAACTTCCACAAAGCATTCCTATCCACCCTATCATATGCCTTCTCCAGATCCATAAATACTACATACAAATCCATCAGTTTTTCGAAGTATTTCTCACATACATTCTTCAAAGCAAACACCTGATCCACACATCCTCTACCACTTCTGAAACCACACTGCTCTTCCCCAATCTCATGCTCTGTACATGCCTTTACCTTCGCAGTCAATACCCTCCAGTGTAATTTCCCAGGAACACTCAGCAAACTTATGCCTCTGTAATTTGAACACTCACCTTTATCCCTTTTGCCTTTGTACAATGGCAATATGCATGCATTCCGCCAATCCTCAGGCACTTCACCATGATCCATACATACACTGAATATCCTTACCAACCAGTCAACAACACAGTCACCCCCTTTCTTAATAAATTCCACTGCATTACTGTCCAAACCTGCCACCTTGCCAGCTTTCATCTTCCACAAAGCTTTCAATACCTCTTCTCTGTTCACCAAACCATTCTCCCTTGACCCTCTCACTTTGCACTCCACCCCAACCAAAACACCCTATATCTGCCACACATTCAACAAACCTTCAAAGTATTCACTCCATCTCCTTCTCACTTTACCTCTACTTGTTATCATCTCCCCATTTGCCCCCTTCACTGATGTTCCCATTTGTTCTCTTGGCTTACACACTTTATTTACCTCCTTCCAAAACATCTTTTTATTCTCCCTAAATTTTAATGATACTCTCTCACCCCAACTCTCATTTGCCCTATTTTTCACCTCTTGCACCTTTCTCTTGACCTCCTGCCGCTTTCTTTTATGCCTTTCCCAGTCATTTGCATTACTTCCCTACAAATTTCGTCCAAACACCTCTCTCCTCCCTTTCACTAACAATCTTATTTCTTCTTTCTAATCCACCCACCTCCCACCTTTCTCATGCCACATACATCTTTTGCAGAATCCATCACTGCTTCCGTAAATACATCCCATTCCTCCCTCACTCCCCTTACATCATTTGCTCTCACCTTTTGCCATTCTGCACTCAGTGTCCCCTGGTATTTCCTCTCACAAGTCTCCTTTCCAAGCTCACTTACTCTCGCTACTCTCCTCTCCCCAACATTTTCTCTTCTTTTCTGAAAACCTCTACAAATCTTCACCTTAGCCTCCACAAGACAAGATCAAACATCCATCCAGCTGCTCCTCTCAGCACATTAAAAATCCAAAACCCTCTCTTTTACACGCCTATCAGTTAACACAATCCAATAATACCCTCTGGCTATCTCTCCTACTCGCATATGTATACTTTTGTATATCTCTCTTTTTAAACCAGGTATTCCCAATCACCAGTTCTTTTTCAGCACACAAATCCACAAGCTCTTCACCATTTCCATTTACAACACTGAACACCCCTTTTACACCAATTATACCCTCATCTGCCACAGTACTCACCTTTCCATTCAAATCGCCCATCACTATAACCCGGTCTTGTGCATCAAAGCTACTAACACACTCACTCACTTGCCTCTCATGATCTTTCTTCTCATGACCAGGTGCATAGGCACCATTAATCACCCAACTCCTTCCATCCACTTTCAATTTTACCCATATCAATCTAGAGTTTACTTTTTTTCATTCTATCACATATTCCCACAACTGCTTCAGGAGGAGTGCTACTCCTTCCTTTGCTCTTGTCCTCTCACTAACCCTTCACTTTACTTGCCCTTTACCCTTGAGCTTCATTTCACTCAAAGCCAAAACATCCAGGATCCTTTCCTTAAACATACTACCTATCTCTCTTTTTTTCTCATCTTGGTTATATTCACACACATTTAGACACCCCAATCTGAGCATTCAAGGAGGATGAGCACTCCCTGCATGACTCCTTTTGTTTCCCCTTTTAGAAAGTTAAATACAAGGAGGGGTGGGTTTCCAGCCCCCTGCTCCCGCCCCCTTTAATCGCCTTCTACCACACATGGGAAATACGTGGGAAGTATTCTCTCTCCCCTATCCCCTATTATTTGTTATTATACTTGAATCGCTATTTCTTGCATTAGTGAGATAGCACCAGGAAACAGACAAAGAAAGACACATCCACTCACATACACACACACACACACACACACACACATATATATATATATATATATATATATGATAGAGCAGTGTGGTTTCAGAAGTGGTACAGGATGTGTGGATCAGGTGTTTGCTTTGAACAATGGAAGTAAGGGGAGTGGGGGAGGAATGGGATGTATTTAGGGAATCAATGATGGAGTGCGCAAAAGATGATTGTGGCATGAGAAGCATGGGAGGTGGGTTGATTAGAAAGGGTAGTGAGTGGTGGGATGAAGAAGTAAAATTATTAGTGAAAGAGAAGAGAGAGGCATTTGGACAATTTTTGCAGGGAAAAAATGCAATTGAGTGGGAGATGTATAAAAGAAAGAGACAGGAGGTCAAGAGAAAGGTGCACGAGGTGAAAAAGAGGGCAAATGAGAGTTGGGGTGAGAGAGTATCATTAAATTTTAGGGAGAATAAAAAGATGTTCTGGAAGGAGGTAAATAAAGTGTGTAAGACATGGGAGCAAATGGGGACTTCAGTGAAGGGCGCTAATGGGGAGGTGATAACAAGTAGTGGTGATGTGAGAAGGGGATAGAGTGAGTATTTTGAAGGTTTGTTGAATGTGTTTGATGATAGAGTGGCAGATATAGGGTGTTTTGGTCGAGGTGGTGTGCAAAGTGAGAGGGTTAGGGAAAATGATTTGGTAAACAGAGAAGAGGTAGTAAAAGCTTTGCGGAAGATGAAAGCCGGCAAGGCAGCAGGTTTGGATGGTATTGCAGTGGAATTTATTAAAAAAGGGGATGACTGTATTGTTGACTGGTTGGTAAGGTTATTTAATGTATGTATGACTCATGGTGAGGTGCCTGAGCATTGGCGAAATGCATGCATAGTGTCATTGTACAAAGGCAAAGGGGATAAGAGTGAGTGCTCAAATTACAGAGGTATAAGTATTCCTGGTAAATTATATGGGAGTGTATTGATTGAGAGGGTGAAGGCATGTACAGAGCATCAGATTGGGGAAGAGCAGTGTGGTTTCAGAAGTGGTAGAGGATGTGTGGATCAGGTGTTTGCTTTGAAGAATGTATGTGAGAAATACTTAGAAAAGCAAATGGATTTGTATGTAGCATTTATGGATCTGGAGAAGGCATATGATAGAGTTGATAGAGATGCTCTGTGGAAGGTATTAAGAATATATGGTGTGGGAGGCAAGTTGTTAGAAGCAGTGAAAAGTTTTTATCGAGGATGTAAGGCATGTGTACGTGTAGGAAGAGAGGAAAGTGATTGGTTCTCAGTGAATGTAGGTTTGCGGCAGGGGTGTGTGATGTCTCCATGGTAGTTTAATTTGTTTATGGATGGGGTTGTTAGGGAGGTGAATGCAAGAGTTTTGGAAAGAGGGGCAAGTATGAAGTCTGTTGGGGATGAGAGAGCTTGGGAAGTGAGTCAGTTGTTGTTCGCTGATGTTACAGCGCTGGTGGCTGATTCATGTGAGAAACTGCAGAAGCTGGTGACTGAGTTTGGTAAAGTGTGTGAAAGAAGAAAGTTAAGAGTAAATGTGAATAAGAGCAAGGTTATTAGGTACAGTAGGGTTGAGGGTCAAGTCAATTGGGAGGTAAGTTTGAATGGAGAAAAACTGGAGGAAGTAAAGTGTTTTAGATATCTGGGAGCGGATCTGGCAGCGGATGGAACCATGGAAGCGGAAGTGAATCATAGGGTGGGGGAGGGGGCGAAAATCCTGGAAGACTTGAAGAATGTGTGGAAGTCGAGAACATTATCTCGGAAAGCAAAAATGGGTATGTTTGAAGGAATAGTGGTTCCAACAATGTTGTATGGTTGTGAGGCTTGGGCTATGGATACAGTTGTATGCAGGAGAGTGGATGTGCTGGAAATGAGATGTTTGAGGACAATGTGTGGTGTGAGGTGGTTTGATCGAGTAAGTAACGTAAGGGTAAGAGAGATGTGTGGAAATAAAAAGAGCATGGTTGAGAGAGCAGAAGAGGGTGTTTTGAAATGGTTTGGGCACATGGAGAGAATGAGTGAGGAAAGATTGACCAAGAGGATATATGTGTCGTAGGTGGAGGGAACGAGGAGAAGTGGGAGACCAAATTGGAGGTGGAAAGATGGAGTGAAAAAGATTTTGAGTGATCGGGGCCTGAACATGCAGGAGGGTGAAAGGCGGGCAAGGAATAGAGTGAATTGGATCGATGTGGTATACCGGGGTTGACGTGCTGTCAGTAGATTGAATCAGGGCATGTGAAGCGTCTTGGGTGAACCATGGAAAGTTCTGTGGGGCCTGGATGTGGAAAGGGAGCTTTGGTTTTGGGCATTATTGCTTGACAGCTGGAGACTGAGTGTGAACGAATGGGGCCTTTGTTGTCTTTTCCTAGCGCTACCTCGCACACATGAGGGGGGAGGGGGATGGTATTCCATGTGTGGCGAGGTGGCAATGGGAATGAATAAAGGCAGACAGTGTGAATTGTGTGCATGTGTATATATGTATGTGTCTGTGTGTGTATATATATGTGTACATTGAGATATATAGGTATGTATATTTGCGTGTGTGGACGTATATGTATATACATGTGTATGGGGATGGGTTGGGCCATTTCTTTCGTCTGTTTCCTTGCGCTACCTCACAAACGCGGGAGACAGTGAGAAAGCAAAATAATTAATAAATGAATATATCTTTTCTTTTAAACTATTCGCCATTTCCCGCGTTAGCGAGGTAGCGTTAAGAACAGAGGACTGGGCCTTTTTTGGAATACCCTCACCTGGCCCCCTCTGTTCCTTCTTTTGGAAAATTAAAAAAAAAAAAAACGAGAGGGGAGGATTTCCAGCCCCCCACTCACTCCCCTTTTAGTCGCCTTCTACGACACGCAGGGAATACGTGGGAAGTATTCTTAATCCCCTATCCCCAGGGATAAAATATATATATATATATATATATATATATATATATATATATATATATATATATATATATATTATCCCTGGGGATAGGGGAGAAAGAATTCTTCCCACGTATTCCCTGCGTGTCGTAGAAGGCGACTAAAAGGGAAGGGAACGGGGGGCTGGAAATCCTCCCCTCTCGTTTTTCATTTTCCTAAAGAAGGAACAGAGAAGGGGGCAAAGTGAGGATGTTCCCTCAAAGGCTCAGTCCTCTGTTCTTAACGCTACCTCGCTAATGCGGGAAATAGCGAATAGTATGAAAAAAAAAAAAAATATATATATATATATATATATATATATATATATATATATATATATATATATATATATATATATATATACCAGTCCATTTTAAAAAGAGATATATACATAAGTATACGTATGTAAGTAGGAGAGATGGCCAGAGAGCATTATTGGATTACATGTCAATTGATAGGCGTGCAAAAGAGAGAATTTTGGATGTTAATGTGCTGAGAGGTGCAGTTGGAGGGATGTCTGATCATTATCTTGTGGAGGCAAAGGTGAAGATTTGTAGAGGTTTTCAGAAAAGAGGAGAGAATGTTTGGGTAAAAAGAGTGGTGAGAGTAAGTGAGCTTGGGAAGGAGACTTATGTGAGGAAGTTCCAGGAGAGACTGAGTAGAGAATGGAAAAAGGTGAGAACAAAGGATGTAAGGGGAGTGGGGGAGGAATGGGATGTATTTAGGGAAGCAGTGATGCCTTGCGCAAAAGATGTATGTGGCATGAGAAGCGTGGGAGGTGGGCAGATTAGAAAGGGTAGTGAATGGTGGGATGAAGAAGTAAGATTATTAGTGAAAGAGAAGAGAGAGGCATTTGGACGATTTTTTCTGGGAAATAATGCGAATGACGGAGATGTATAAAAGAAAGAGGCAGGAGGTCAAGGGAAAGGAGCAAGAGGTGAAAAAGAGGGCAAATGAGAGTTAGGGTGAGAGAGTATCATCAAATTTTAGGGAGAATGAAAAGATGTTTTGGAAGGAGGTAAATAAAGTGTGTAAGACAAGGAAACAAATGGGAACTTCAGTGAAGGGGGCTAATGGGGAGGTGATAACAAGTAGTGGTGATGTGAGAAGGAGATGGAGTGAGTATTTTGAAGGTTTGTTGAATGTGTTTGATGACAGAGTGGCAGATATAGGGTGTTTTGGTCGAGGTGGTTTGCAGAGTGAGAGGGATAGGGAAAATTATTTAGTAAACAGAGAAGAGGTAGTAAAAGCATTGTGGAAGATGAAATCCGGCAAGGCAGTGGGTTTGGATGGTTTTGCACTGGAATTTATTAAGAAAGGGAGTGACTGTATTGTTGACTGGTTGGTAAGGTTATATAATGTATGCATGATTCATGGTGAGGTGCCTGAGGATTGGCGAAATGCTTGCATAGTGCCATTGTACAAAGGCAAAGGGGATAAAAGTGTGTGCTCAAATTCCAGAGGTATAAGTTTGTTGAGTATTCCTGGGAAATTATATGGGAAGGTATTGATTGAGAGGGTGAAGGCATGTACAGAGCATCAGATTGGGGAAGAGCAGTGTGGTTTCAGAAGTGGTAGAGGATGTGTGGATCAGGTGTTTGCTTTGAAGAATGTATGTGAGAAATACTTAGAAAAGCAAATGGATTTGTATGTAGCATTTATGGATCTAGAGAAGGCATATGATAGAGTTGATAGAGATGCTGTGTAGAAGGTATTAAGAATATATGGTGTGGGAGGCAAGTTAGAAGCAGTGAAAAGTTTTTATCGAGGATGTAAGGCATGTGTACGTGTAGGAAGAGAGGAAAGTGATTGGTTCTCAGTGAATGTTGGTTTGCGGCAGGGATGTGTGATGTCTCCATGGTTGTTTAATTTGTTTATGGATGTGGTTGTTAGGGAGGTGAATGCAAGAGTTTTGGAAAGAGGGGCAAGTATGCAGTCTGTTGTGGATGAGAGAGCTTGGGAAGTGAGTCAGTTGTTGTTCACTGATGATACAGCGCTGGTAGCTGATTCGTGTGAGAAACTGCAGAAGCTGGTGACTGAGTTTGGTAAAGTATGTGAAAGAAGAAAGCTGAGGGTAAATGTGAATAAGAGCAAGGTTATTAGGTACAGTAAGGTTGAGGGACAAGTCAATTGGGAGGTAAGTTTGAATGGAGAAAAACTGGAGGAAGCGAAGTGTTTTAGATATCTGGGAGTGGATTTGGCAGCGGATGGAACCATGGAAGCGGAAGTGAATCATAGCGTGCGGGAGGGGTTGAAAGTTCTGGGAGCGTTGAAGAATGTGTGGAAGTCA
>NW_027264793.1:5000-18672 GCF_036320965.1 Panulirus ornatus
ACGGCACTTACCCAGAGTGAACAGGACTGCGAACTTGGCCATTGTGAGCAACTAGGATCCGAGAGAGACGAGTTAGATCAGATCAGGAGTTGTGCCTGGCACTGTGATAGTCGAGGAACCCGGCATCATTTTATAGTGCCTTGAGGGACCTTTCCCTGCCTGAGTCAAGGTCGCTCCAGATACCCGGCACAGGAGCTGCCGGTCCATATGGTAGCGTTCACATCCCTGTTGATCCACAATAATTCGTCCATTACCTATAGCAAGCCTTTATCCTACGGAATAATGCCAAGCTCTTTTTTTCTACATCTGAATTACATGTTATAACAGTAAATGGCAAATTTCTTATCGTAAAAATTTACGTTGTTGAGCACAATATGTGAAATTACAGTTGAGAACCAACATTACTTTTAGAAATCGAGGCATGTTATCATATGGACAAACCCGAGGGAAGGCAGATAAGCCACTATTGGTCACTTAAGATGATGTACACACACTTGTGTTGGTTCCCTCTCGTCTTCATTGCCTTCAGGTCTTCTAGTTGGGCTGGCCAAGGCAGTGCTCACAGGAGGCCAGCCTTTCACCTTAAACTGGCTCAGTGTTGACTTGTCTTTCTCTTTCTTCGCGGTGTGTTTTAACAAGAGTGCGTGACTACAGGTGCCAGCACACATGACCATGAGAGTACAACACTGTGTAGAGACATATGGACGGATCTGGGTCGCGTTCATCACCACTGAGAGTCAACACTGGAGGACGACTGGTGCCAGTCACCTGAGATATCAGTACTGGAGCAAGACTGGTACCAGTCACCTGAGATATCAAAACTTGAGGACGACTGGTGCCAGTCACCTGAGATATCAGTACTGGAGGACGACTGGTACCAGTCACCTGAGATATCAGTACTGGAGGACGACTGGTGCCAGTCACCTGAGATATCAAAACTTGAGGACGACTGGTGCCAGTCACCTGAGATATCAACACTGGAGGACGACTGGTGCCAGTCACCTGAGATATCAAAACTCGAGGACGACTGGTGCCAGTCACCTGAGATATCAACACTGGAGGACGACTGGTGCCAGTCACCTGAGATATCAACACTGGAGGACGACTGGTGCCAGTCACCTGAGATATCAGTACTGGAGGACGACTGGTGCCAGTCACCTGAGATATCAAAACTTGAGGACGACTGGTGCCAGTCACCTGAGATATCAACACTGGAGGACGACTGGTGCCAGTCACCTGAGATATCAAAACTTGAGGACGACTGGTGCCAGTCACCTGAGATATCAACACTGGAGGACGACTGGTGCCAGTCACCTGAGATATCAACACTGGAGGACGACTGGTGCCAGTCACCTGAGATATCAACACTGGAGGACGACTGGTGCCAGTCACCTGAGATATCAACACTGGAGGACGACTGGTGCCAGTCACCTGAGATATCAACACTGGAGGACGACTGGTGCCAGTCACCTGAGATATCAACACTGGTGGACGACTGGTGCCAGTCACCTGAGATATCAACACTGGAGGACGACTGGTGCCAGTCAACTGAGATATCAACACTGGAGGGCGACTGGTTCCAGTCACCTGAGATATCAACACTGGTGGACGACTGGTGCCAGTCACCTGAGATATCAACACTGGTGGACGACTGGTGCCAGTCACCTGAGATATCAACACTGGTGGACGACTGGTGCCAGTCACCTGAGATATCAACACTGGAGGACGACTGGTGCCAGTCAAATGAGATATCAACACTGGAGGACGACTATTACTTGTCACGAGATATCAAGAACTCGTTCATAAGATAACCACGCGTGCATAACTCTGTTTTCTGACGCAGAAGGAGTAATGTTACAGAAAATGTTTCTGTTTGTTATCTCTGCACTAAACGCATCTCATGTGCTGTCCTTTGAATTTGTGATATGACCACATTTGGTACCAGGTATCATAAATGTGTGTCTTATTCGTGTTGGGGCACCAACCTTGATCTTCCTAACACTGAGGCGATCGTAGTCAATACTTCTGAGTATACTAGTGGCAGTTAAAATCTTCTGTGACCCTGCGGAAAATAAAATTAGAGTCAAACTGGGAGAGTTTTCGCAAACTTTTTCACACGCGACCCTTGATAACCCGTCCTTACACTGCACGAGAGGATTATTACGACTGCCAAAGAAAATTTGTGAATCCATCAGGGGTCGCAACCCCTAGATGAGGAGACCCTGGCCTAAATCGATGAAATCGATAGCGTTAGCAAGACGTAAATGTGGCCTGAGTGGAATATATTAACTGATGAACTTGTTAATTCAAAGAACATACAGAAGCTTGAAAGGTTGTGATAGAGAAGAAGAAAAAGAAAAAAACAAATCGAGAGACTAGGACCCCACGATATGAAATCCCCCGTCCCCGGACAGTACAGTACAGAATACACAGCGACTGATCTTTGAGTACACGAAATGGCTTGAAACTATGCATGTTGTGAAGGAAGCAAGAAGCACCTGAGGAGATCACTTAAACAACACAGTAAGTTTGTTATTATACAGAGTGGTATGTGACATTATACATACTGCATTCAGCATCTGTCAAGGTTTAGTCATTCTCCATAACTTACAACCATTGACAAGGTCTCTCTCTCTCTCTATCTCTCTCTCTCTCTCTCTCTCTCTCTCTCTCTCTCTCTCTCTCTCTATATATATATATATATATATATATATATATATATATATATATATGAAATTGTAACAATCCTATGACCCCTTTTATAGTAATACCGCAGGTTTAAGGCTGAGCTACTTGAGATACATGAGAAACAGAGCCCTAGACAGATCCAATACAGGAGGACACTCTGTATTACGCTTCGTCTGAGGTTAATAGCTTGTTTCAATTATACAGGAATCCGTTCAAACATGTAACTTCAATGTTGCCAATTACTACATTGAGTCGCAATAGTATAAAACCAGCTCCAGCCATAGCTTAGCTTGACTTAATCATTTTCGACAAGGTAGGTTAGGTTGGCGATGATGTTCCTATTACCAGTGAGTTGCCTTGCTATTAGCTAGACCATGTAATACTCGGCTAAGGCACTGCGTCACGTCATTACCGTGTGGCCGATGGCAACTCAAGGTTGGGCCGTTGTGATGACTATTTCGTTCCCAACACCGCTGCTAAGCTTTACCTTCTCACGTCGTAGATGTTTAGGATTTTCAAGAATGTTTTCACTCCTTGCTAACCATTGGACACCGAACCAGCCAACACGTCATACGCTTAGAAGCGGAATGACGCCGGGACAACCGCAACATTTCGAGGAGAAGAACACATTTGATTCTGTGGTGGTTTTGTATGAGTTAAGAATCCCACACTTATTCGTAGCTACTGACCAGTGTCTCCGCCTAACATATTTCATTGTTTCCGTAAAATATCACATGACTTACTGTTCGACTTACATCAATGTCCTGAGGGAGTCTCTCACTTATACTTTTTACACCATCAAAATTTCTAGAATTGTTCCTCAGGTTAACAACTTTCATCGATCCTTTTATTTTCCCTCAAGTCGAATCCGTGACACCATCAGCACAAGAGTAATAGTTCATGTCACCGAGCCAATGAGGCACTTGGCAAACTGCCACTTCCCAAACGATGTGGCTTCCCGCACCTCCTGACAAAATAACCTCAACAAAAGACTTATTCTGCCGCTGGCAACATGTGTCACACACACTTTGCATCTCCACAGCTGTAGCCATACATGGTAAGCTGCTATCTATGGGAGGCACATCGAGCAGTATAATTCAAAAACTATTCTCAAACTTTGCACCGTAATACGTCCTGACACGCTCAGGAGTGGACGAGGAGGTTGGTGTGTATGTTTACCCAGGCGAGAAAACCAATTAGCCATCAGCCAGCTCGTTCAGTATACCTACTTTCCCCTTGGGAGGGAGGGCACCACAGCAGAGGGAGGTGACGATCTGGCTGGTATTATGTAACCTTGGTAACCCATCCTGCTGGCCCACCTGTAGCACATCTCTCACTCACAGGTAAGCACCAGTAGGTTTCTGTATCTCATATCCATATCTTATCATGCCGTATAATCCTCTCATACATCTTTCTTTTAAAGGAATACTTCTTACTGAGCGGTTATGTGGCGTCAGCGGCTATAAGTATATTGTGGATATTGCAGGATTTTGTTTGCCTGTGGTTTGTCTATAACCTGTTGACAAATATAAGACACAAATCACATACACTTCTTTCTAAATGTTATGTAATCTATAGCACTTTATTGCCAGGCTTCCTATCTGCGTATCATACAAGTCTGTTTACAGGGGAGGTCGTGGTTATGATAGAATTTGAAACAAAGACAGATAATATGATTCTATGGCATGGCTCTTATCATCATGTGTTGTTCTTAATTCGTTATCTACAGACTGAACTCTGGTATTGAGATGCTGATAACGGCTCATTTTCAAAAGATTTCCATACTTATTTCTTTCGAGGAAAGTGGAATAGTATACTGAAAAAATTCTTTTTTTATTATACTTAACCGCCGTCTCCCGCGTTTGCGAGGCAGCGCAAGGAAACAGTCGAGGAATGGCCCAACCCACCCACATACACATGTATACACATGAATGCCCTCACACGGACATATACATATATATACGGTTCAACGTATACATACACATACATACACAAACACACACACACACATACACGTGCACACATTTACACTTGCTGCCTTTATCTTAACAAATATTGTTACTCATATGTTTCCTCTCAATGTTGTTCCATTTTCACTTAAACGATAAATCTGTAACTGGTGACGTTAGGAGGGGATACATATCTGCCAGTCATAGCATTACTTAGAGTGTCGTACGCCCGGCAGCACAACGATCATGACCCAGGGCCTAGCTTGACTTGCTGCCAGTCGTCTAGAAAGCTGTATGTAACAAAACTGCCATGTACGGTGATACGCCCTTATGTCTCATTTAGGATTTATAATGACCACAAAGGCCGCATTCCTCACGAATACATTTGTCTCTCAAATAATTTTCTGGAAGTTTTAACAGCAAGTACTTATCATGTCCGAAGGTCCAAACTGTTTTCCTCCGCATAGGTTCTACATAAAATTTGTCCAGATCTTGTCTCCTCGTCTGGGGTTCCTAGCATTATATAGTCCTGCCGTACTAACTCATAGTACGTATGACGTCATACCATCGTACATATGTTCGGACACCTTAAAGCAGTATGGACGTTCGACGGTGACAGGTAAAGTCGAGCAGCCACGACAGTTAATATCCGTCGGTGTGACAGCCACAACAGCTAACATCTGACAGCAACACAAGTGTTAACTTATCATCACCTACCACCTGTACATCACCACTCACCACTACTGTCGCACCTGACTACCATCACTACCTGAATTATAATTCAGCACCTTTGCTTAGGTGAACAACACTACTGAAGCTACCAGTCAAAATTGGCACTATGGCTGCGCACTCTTCATCAGCAGCCATGGCTAGCACCCACATAGAGCACTATGCTAACACCACCATCACACTCACCTTCAAGCTAACGTTAACCATCATACTTTATCCAGTCTATCATGGTTCGTACCAGCCATACCGCCACACCCTCTCGGGACTGCCATACCGCTATATCTCACGTCACCTGCACCACAGCTAACACCAAAAATACAGCTAACAGACGTCACCACCACCAGGGTTAACACACGGTGGTATTCCTCCCATCTCCAACTCATCCATCCTCCTCTGCAGAACCCTATATATAGCCCATGCCTCGCAACCATATAACATTGTTGTAACCACTATTCCTTCAAACATACCCATTTTTGCTCACTCAGATAACGTTCAAGCCTTCCACACATTTTTCATCGCTCCCAGAATCTTCACCCCCTCCCCCATCCTGTGACTCACCCTCGCTTCCTGGGTTCAATCTGCTGCTAAGTCCACTTCCAGATATCTAAAACAGTGATATTCCTCCCACCAGCCGCAGCACTACAGAAGCTGCTCACACACCGCACCCTAGCTGTCACCAGCACCTCAGCTCCCACCTAGGCCAGACAAATCGGTTTACACTCAGCATCAGTGCTGATATCATTGCCTTGTCCACCACCATAGCCAGCACAAAGATATAACACCGCAAATGACACCACCACTATGATCAACACCCAGAAAAATAGTAACACAGGTAATACAAGACCCAGAAGTACCATCAAAACTAACTCCATGAACATAGCCAGGACCCAGAAGTACCATCAAAACTAACTCCATGAACATAGCCAGGACCCAGAAGTACCATCAAAACTAATTTCATCGACATAGCCAGGAGTTGCCAACATCACCAACATCATGAACAGCATCATAGCTAACACTGAAAAGAGGAAAAAACTAACTTTCAGTACTACAAACACCACAGCTAACAGCCAATATACTGACACTATATCAATCACCACAAGTAGCTCCCTTCACCACCATATTCTCACACACTCATCCCAACAGTTCAGAGAAGAACTCATCAACCAAAATATAGGATCAAAACTCATCCTTCTGCATTACCGTCGTGTCTCCAGCTACATAGACTGGGATGAAGGTGAGAGAAATAAAAAGCTCTGAAGTACTTAAATACCTAGACCAATTGAATCCTATGATTAGCTCCAAGATTTTTAAAGGTCAGGAGACAACTGATGTACCCCATAACAAAAATATTCAACAAATATGGTCATGTACCAACTGACTGGAAACTAGCAAATGTTACTCCTGTATATAAAAAAGGAGACAAAAAGTGTG
This sequence comes from Panulirus ornatus, assembly GCF_036320965.1. NCBI lineage: Eukaryota > Metazoa > Arthropoda > Malacostraca > Decapoda > Palinuridae > Panulirus > Panulirus ornatus. The sequence goes on from NW_027264793.1 coordinate 11,798, forward strand.
CCTTGAACTACCGCCTAATTAGCTTTAAGTCAATGTTGGGTAACATGAAGGAAAAGATAATGCGAGATAAAACTGTCACGTTTCTAGAACACAAAATTATATCGGACAACCGACACAGTTTCCGCTATGGAAGATCCTGCCTGACGAATTTGTTGGATTCTTTTTATGTTATCTATCAGAAATGGGACGAAAAATTACCGTCTGATGGAGTATATTTAGATTTCCTAGAGGCTTTCGATAGAATACCATACAAGAGACTTTTACATAAACACAAAGCACACGGAATCGGTGAAGAACTCTATACATGGATCAGAGACTGGCTTACTGGAAGAAAACAGCGAGTAGTATTAAACGGCGAAGCTTCAGATTGGTTTGATGTAGCGAGCGGTGTGACACAGGGGTCGGTCGTAGGCCCAATTATTTTCATTAGATATATTAATGACCTAGAACTCGGTCTCATATTTAAGATCTCCAAATTTGTTGACGACACTGAATTAACAGGTAGAGCTGTAAACAGGCGGGACAGAGAAATGATTTAAAGAGATCTTAACTTACTAGCAGAGTGGTCAGACAGATGGCAAATGAAGTTTAATGCAGACAAGTGTAAAGTTATGCACTATGAAGACAAGAATATCCGTTACGACTTTAGAAACTATTTAGAAACTCTAACCAACTAAATGAAGAAAAATTCCTTGGAATTGTCATTAGCCGCAATTTGAAATATGCTAAAAAGTGTCAAGCAGCAAATGAAATGGGCAACCAAATGTTAGGTTTCATAGATAGGAATATATATCATAAGACACAAGAAACAATTCTCGCAATCTAAATTCTCTAGCAAGACCACACCTTGAATATGCAGTCCAGTTTTGGTCGCCAAACTGTAAAAAAGACGAGGAAAAATTAGAGCAAGTGCAAGGACGCGAGACAAAATTGATCCTATCGTTTAGAAATCTGGCATACGAAGAGAAGCTAAAACAACTGGATCTTTTCTCCCTGAAAAAATCGTACACTTCGCGGAGACTTAATCCATGTGTTCAAAATTCTGAACAAGTTAGATAAAGTAAATCAAGAACATCTTTTCGAAATACAAGAAAATACGGTTTCCAGGACAAGTGGAATAAACTCAAAGCTAAAAGATGCAGTACGCACGTGGGAAAAAGCCTCTTTTCCTATAGGTGTGCTGAGGACTGGAATAAGTTACCGTCAGACGTAGTGAATGCTAAGACTATAGATACCTTTAAAAGTCAAGACAAATATTCTCATAAATTCAGGTCTACTCTGAGGAAAACGCTAGAAACAAGCTGTATAAACGACAGGAAACGGAGATAGTAGAAGGCTGATGTGCAGCAGGGGGGAGTCGGTGGTAGGTTAAAAAAATGGAGAGCGAAATTACATTTTCTTGTCAAGTTAAAATCCTTCTTTTTTTTTTTTACCAGACAACTAAGTCGTGGCCAGTCATGTAAACCTTATTAATGACCTCCAGATACCTTCGTCGTAGATCACCAGGCTTTCTGTCCTCTAGCTCTCCCATGTACTGTACTACAACAGGTAGCCTTGTCTTAGATCATCAGGTTTTCTGGTATCTGTTTTTTTCCATGAACTGTCAGTCAGCAGAGAACCTCGGCACAGACCATTAGATCTTCTGTTATCTGGCTTTCTAATGTACTCTCCTTCAGCAGGCAACCCAGTAAAAGCCCATCATGTCTTCTGTCATCTGTGTTTTCCTTTAACTGCAATTCACCAGATAACTTCGTCATAGACCATCAGGTCTTCAGTTATCTGACTTTCCCATGTACAGTCATTCAGCGGATAACCTCGTCATAGACCATCAATACTCGTGTTCTGTTGCCTGACTCTCTCATGTACTGTCCTTTACCAGATAACTTCGTCATAGACCTAATTTTTCTGTTAATTGACTTCCCATGGATTCCCATGTACTGTTCTTCAGATAACCTCGCCGTAGACCATCAAACCTTCCATTGTGTATCCTTCCTACGTACTTTCTTCAACAGATAACCTGGTTATAGACCATCGTCATGCTTTATCTGGCTTCCTCTGCACTATTCGGAATGCTGCTGCTGATACGTAAACTAGAAATCAATGAATCTACATCTATTTCTGTTTGAAAGTTCCCAGAGGAAAAGAAATTCCACATTTTTGCTTAAAGTTGTGGACATCAGAGGATGGAGTTCTGTCCGATCGTAAATAGTGCACGAGTCGGAAAGCCACAGGTTCAGCAGTACCTCTTATACCATCCCCAACCACCTTCCCCAAGAAAGAGGACAAAAGGTTATTGAGCTACAGTGAGACGTTCGCACTCTCTTTTTCCTTGTGTCTCTGGCATTACACTGACTCTAAAGACAAAATGTACAAAGTAATGAGACACAAAGGCCGTGTAGACTGATCAGATGTGATGCCAAAGTGGACTCAGGGTGGAGCATTCGAAGAAGGATAAGATTATGTGTCCGTCTCACGTCTCGAGATGGTCGGGAGTGGTGTCTCCTGGAGGAGAGTTAGATTTCCCACACCAGGAGATAAAGCAATGACCCTCAGCAAGCTTCTAAACATGGCATACCTGTCAGGGCTGAGATACTATTGTCATTTAAAAACATCGAAGTAAAGGTAAAGAAACACTATACACTCGAGTAACACGGATTAAGAAGATCAACGGCACATAGATAAGGATATGATAAAACGCACATCACGTCCTAGGGAATTGCAAAGCTCGTATCGTGTAGTCGTCGTGCAGTACCATACTTGAACCTTGACAGGTGAAGACGGTATGGTGCCCGGGTAATCAGGATTATAGAGAGAGAGAGAGAGAGAGAGAGAGAGAGAGAGAGAGAGAGAGAGAGAGAGAGAGAGAGAGAGAGAGAGAGAGAGAGACCCTGGCGTATTTCGATCGTGAAGGCGAGTGTGAAATCCTTGGCAGGTGTCCGGTGCTCCATTGCAAATGTAGTCTCACTGGCTGGAGGGAACCAAGGTCACACTGCCTCTCACGTCTCCTTGCCAGCCTACACTTTGTTAAACACAAACTCTCTCACAGATAGATCTTATCTGGTTGACAATAATCTTGATCTTAAAGACCAAAATAAAAGTTTATTTCGATTTTCTTCTAATTATTGTGTTCTTTTCGTGTTCTTTATCGGTTCATTTATCTATGTGTTTTCTTTTTTTAAATTTTTCTTTCAAAGGCAAAATTCTAAGATATCGTCCTTTCATTCGTCCTCTTTGACGATGCAAGTGAAATCAATTCCATAAAGTAAGGTTTCAGATTATAATGCAACATCTTGCACTGTTGACATTTTGAGTGACTGAAGTTACTTTATATCATCACAACTTATGAGGAGTCAGGACCACGCAAGCACCATCATCCTTATGTTATCTTTGTGACCTTCTCTACTTTTTTTCTGCCAGTGTTATAACTACAGTATCTGTCCGTTATGCAAGCTTAGTTAGCATACAGGAGTTGAAAAAGAGAAGAAAACAAAAATATCAGAATCATTATAGTGTTTCAAAATATCAAAGAAATATTAGCATAACATATACTGTGGCAAAGGACCACACTGATGAGATGATGACACATGGTAGGTGATCTTTAGAGGAAGAGTAAAGAGAACTTGCTTACCTGAGGGAAAAAGATTTTGGATGATAGCCATCATGAGTCTGTTTATTGTGTAGTTTTGAAGAACCATCATTGGTGCTCACAAAAACTGAATGAGACGCTGTTGGTTTACAGTGAATAAACCTGAGCCCACTGTCTGACTGGATGAGGAGTGTGCTGCATTTTTCAGTGTAGAATGTATTTTATAGATTTTCAGTATTTGGACGATGGTCTTATGACGTTTATAAAAGGACTTATTCATCATATTATCTGTCGTCTGCATCATTCTCTCCCACCATGTGTCATTACCATTTGTGTATGTTAACGGGAGACATTTGCGATCGTGCTGCCTTGTCTCTTAAGATTATATATATGTACCCTTTCTTTACTTCTGTGTTTACACACACACACACACACACACACACACACACACACACACACACACACACAGGCCTAAGCCAGGTACCCATTTATCGACCAGCCCAAAGGAGAGGATGAACACCTTGGTTGGGTGTAGGCTGACTGCCGCGCCTAAGATTCGAGCCCATGAGGATCTGACCGTGGGCGGGCTCACTGGTCAGTAACGCGTACCACTGCACATTGCCACACAGCCTCAAGTGGAGTGGTTACAGGCTTGGTCGTGTTCACGCATAAATTTTGTGGTGTTTGTTCATCATTATCTCTCCTATTTTTTCTAAAATTTCCAATTTCGCCAGCAGGCACTGATCATAAACACTCTGCCCTTTTTTTTCTAACCCTCCATCGAGGAAATCACAAGTTTCCCTGATTCTTCTGTCATTCAAAGTGCGCAATACCCTCTCTTTCCCTGCGCCTAGTGACTAAGTAGTCCTTCACTTTCAATGTCCTCAGAATTCTGTTCCTTTAGCCCCGATTTATATTCTCTGTTTTTGGCGTTTGGCTCCAGAACTTACTTTCCCTGACTCTATTTTCAAGAGTCTCTGGTTTCTGTGCTATGGGCATTTCAAAGGTTGATCCATATCATGGATATCGAGATAAGACCCTTTTTACACTTTCTGCGATGCCCTCCAGCCGATGCGGCTTCTTTCGTTTGATTGCTGTAATTTAGATGTTATGTCCCTCTGACTATATTTCTCAGTTTCCAAATTTCCACTTTAGTCTGATGACATCTCTCTCTGATTTATCATTTGATTTCTGATTCTTAATTTCTGCATCCATTTCTTGCTTCTTTATCACTGACAAGAGTTTCCTTGCCCTTATGGTCCATTAGTTATTCATTCTTTGAGTCTCTGATTTGTTTACCTAACGTAAAGCCTTCAAGATCCTCTTGTTTCATCCTTCTCGTAAGAGATCTATTTCTAACTAAATGGCCTTGATTTTCTATCCTGCCTGACCCAGTTTTGCTATGAGTTGCTAGCTTAACTTAGATCTGGTCTTGCATCAAATACGCTTCTAATTTTCAGTTTCAGCAATAGTGTACTTTACTAGATATTTGGACTGAGGATGTTCATTCAGCAAAGTTCTTGAAAAATATACTTTTATTTGATGGGATTGAAATGCTATCTCTGAAAAACACTAAAATCGAGAAGTGCACTAGCAACTAATATGCATAGGATTTCATGAGAGAGAGAGAGAGAGAGAGAGAGAGAGAGAGAGAGAGAGAGAGAGAGAGAGAGAGAGAGAGAGAGAGAGAGAGAGAGAGAGAGAGAGACTAAAATAAAAGTTAAATGTGTATAATGCTGGAGACAAAGTTTGTACAAACAGAATTCTTGATTTATGTAATGACACATGACGATGAATACTGTTTGTCTGAAATAGACAGAAGTTGTTGGGGTAGTTTGCAAGTTGTAACGGCATCAAGATGGGGGCTGGGTCCACTGTTAGCTTGGGACGGGACAACAATTGGACGAAGCTGGAGCAATAGTGTGGTTGTGGCGGTGCTAAAGTCTGGTTAAGGTAGTAGCTTGCTAGACTTGAGGAGCAGTGTACAGCTGGCTAGGTTCTATAACCTCACTGCGGGAGGAGGCGGCAGCGTCTTCGGGAATCATGCCGATCTCAGCGTTGAGGCTACGGAACTGATCTGAGGCGGAACAGTCCACGTTGTACCACCAGTCGCACACGAAGTACTGCTGGTTGAACACGGTGCCGTTGGGACACAGGAAGGAGTCGAGGCGGCCGTCCAACTGACAGATGTGGAAGACCTGGCAGCCGGCCTCGTCGGCGGTGTCGGCGTAGTAACCCGGGAACTGCTGATCCTCGCAGGAGAAGCCGGTGTCGGGCACAGAGGCCAGGATCGGGTAGTCCTGGCCGGGAACACCGCCGCCGGGGATGTTGGCGGCCAGGGCGGCTATGGGGTCGTCCTGGGCCTCTAAAGTGGAGGCCGCTGCCCTCAGGTCCGGAGTGCCATACGAATATCCGGAAGGAGGAGAAGGCGGCACATTATATCCCTCCTGAGCGCACACGGTTCCCAATAGGCCTAGTGGAACAAAGAATCCAGTGTCAGTATCAGTCATGATTAGTCTGTGACAGTCAGTCATGTTTGGCAGATACAGTGAAGATAATGGGAAATCATTTTCAGTATACCGGTTCAAGATTAAGTCAGACGATGATTTCTTGCCTGGAAACATCTGTTAGCACCATCAACTGTTTGCTTCTATCATGTACAAGTTATCGATACTTACTCAAGCAGAGGAGCGCCAGACTCTTGATCATTGTGATTAACAAGAAGCTCGACCACGAGAGTTTGAACACAATTGTGTGTGTGGTACTGTGGCGCTAGAAGAGTCTGGCAATCTTTTATAGTGCATCGGCGGACCTTTCGCTGACCCTGACCGGGACACATTCCCTCTACAGACGACACCCAGGGAATGTTGGTCAGATGAGATAAACAGTGATCCCGGAGATCGTAAGCTGCCGGATCAACAGTGTTTCCGGTGATCGTATGCTGCCGGACCAACAGTGCTCCAGGAGATCGTAAACTGCCGGACAAACATCGATCTTGGTGATCGTAATCTCCCGGACCAAAAGTGACCCCGATGTTCGTTGGCTGTCGGACCTTTTAGGATGGTGTGGGTGGGGGAAGGTAGGACCCCACAGTACAGGGCGTGACGAATGCATGTTTCCCTTGCGGGTGGCATCGGCTTAAGGAGGATTAAGCTAAGTCGAAGGTCAATTCAAAATTAAACTCCTTTTTTTCCTATTCTGTCGATCTGTATGTTCAGAGTAAAGGCTTTTGATCTTCCTCTGGTTAAGTTTGGGTGTAACATTCTTTAGTATCTAGGTCAAAGGTCAC
>NW_027264794.1:0-11710 GCF_036320965.1 Panulirus ornatus
GAAAACCCAAGTGAAATCTTTGCGGAAGTAAAAACCGGGCAAAGCGGGGGGTTTGGGATGCTATTAAATTTTGGAATTTGAAAAAAAAAGGGGATGATTTTTGGTAAGGATTTTCCCATGTATATATGGATAATGATGAAGTCCCCCTGAGGATTGGGGGGAAATTTTCCAGCAAAAGTCCCAATTGCCCAAAGGGGAAAAGGGGAAAAAGGGTCAGTGTTAAAATTACAAAAGGCAAAAGGGTTTTGTTTGATTTTCCCTGGGAAATCGTAGGGGAAAGGGTACTGACTGAAGGTAAAGGGCAGGGTGAAGAGCATCAACTGGAGAAGAGCAGTTGTTTTCAGAATTGGTCCGGTTTGTTTTGGATCAGGTGTTTGTTTTTGAAGAATGTATTTAATAATACCTAGAAAAACAGGTGGTTTTCTATGTGGCTTTTAAAGGATCTGGAGAAGCCCATATAGGGGGTTTTCGATGGGAATACTCTGGGGGGAAGGGTTTTAAAAAAAGGGAAAAAAAATATAATGTGGGGGGAAATTTTTGCTAAAGCAGTGAAAAGTTCTTAAAAATTTGGAGTAAGGCATTTATACGAGTGGGAAGGAGGAAAGTAAATTGGACCCCCGGGAAAATGTGGGTTTTGGGGCGGAAAGGGGGGCGTAAAGTCACCATGGTTGAAAAATTTTGTTTATGGAGGGGTTTGTTAGGGAGGTATATCAAGATTTTTGGAGAGAGGGGCAAGTATGCTTCTGTTGGGGAAAAAAGGGGGCCTTGGGAAAGTGAGTCGGGTTTTTGTTCACTAATGATACAGCTTGGGTGGCCTTTTTGGGGAGAAAAACTGCAGAATTTGGGTGACGAGTTTGGAAAGTGTGTGTAAAAAGAATTTTTGATAAAAAATTTGAATAAAAAAAGGGGTCAAAAAGGGTTTAAAAGGGAAAACAATTTAAATCGGAAGGTGAGGAAATTTTAAAAGGGAGAAAAAATGGCGGAAGTGAAGTGTTTTAGATATCGGGGATTGGATTTAGCAGCGGAGGGAAACCCAAAGAAGCAAAAGTGGGGCACGGGATTGGGGAAAGAGTAAGGTTTGGAGCTTTTGAAAAAAATGGGAGGGCGAGAACGTTATCTCGGAGGGAAAAAAAGGTTTTGTTTAAAGGAATGTGGTTCCAAAAATTTTATATGATTGCGGGGTTTTGGGAATTTATAGGGGGTTTTGTGCGGAGGAGGGGGGAAATGTTTTGGGAAATGAAATGGTTAATAAAAAAAGGGGTGTGAGGAAGTTTTTGTTTAGTGGCGATGAAAGGGTAAGAAAAAGATGTGGGGAAAAATAATAAGAGTGGGGTTTGAAAGAAAGAAGAGGGTTTTTTTAAATTTTTTGGAAACCCATGGAAGAATGAGGGGAAAAAAAAATTGACATGGGGGTTTTTTGTGTGCCCAAGGTGGGGGAAACAAAAAAAATGGGGAAAAAAATTTTGGGGGTGGGAAAGGTTGAAGTAAAAAAGATTTTGAACAATTGGAGCCTAACGATACAGGAGAGGGGAAAAGGCGTGCAGAAAATAAAAAGGAATAAACCCGGGGCATATAAGCGCCTGGAAAAACCCAGGGAAAGGCTGGGGGGTCTGGATGGGGAAAAGAGAGCAGGGGTTTGGGGGCTTTGCACATGACACAAAAGATTTAGGGGAAAACCCGAATGGGGCTTTTTGTCTTTTAAAGGCACGGGGGGGGGGGGGGGGGGGGGGGGGGGGGGGGGGGGGGGGGGGGGGGGGGGGGGGGGGGGGGGGGGGGGGGGGGGGGGGGGGGGGGGGGGGGGGGGGGGGGGGAATCCCCATTTCGTGTGTGGCGGGGGGCGACGAGAGGGGAATGAAGGCAGGAAGAAATGGAAAATTTTACATGAGTATATTTTGTATATACCGTTTATGTATTTTTTAAATGCTACGTTTTCAATGTATATGTATGCATATATGCGTGTGTGGGCGTTTTTTTTCATTCATGTTAGAGGGTTTGGTTTTGGGCCCCTTCTTCCTCTAAATTTTCCCTTTCGCTGCCTCGCGGCGCGGGGGACGCAATTACGTATAACAAACACAACAATCTTTGTTTTTGATCTTTTACACTAACTTTAAATTATATTCTAAAGTGTACTCTCCAGTTTCCCCGCTATTTCGTGGTGGCGGGGGGGGGACAGAATTGGTTTAAGGCCAAATTTTTGGATATTTTATTTTCTATTTTGCTCTGTCACTGTTTTCCCGCGGGTTTTCGAGGGAGCGCAAAGGGAAACAGAAAAAAAGAATGGCCCAAGCCACCCACATACACATGTAAAACATAAAAACTTACCCACACACGCAAATATACAAACCCATACATCCAATACACACATATATACACACACCAGCCCCAAAAATAAAATACACATTAAAATTAAATTTTTACAGTCTTCCTTTTTATTTATTCCCCTCGCCACCTCGCCACCAAGAATAAAAAATCCCCCCCCCCCTCATGGGTGCGGGGGAGGATACCAAAAGACAAAAAGGCCCCCTTCGTTCACAAATCATTTTCTAGCGGCCCGGGAACAATGCCCGAAACCACAGCTCCCTTTCCCCCATCCCCGGCCCCCCAGAACTTTTTCCCTGGTTTTTTCCCCAGACGCTTTTAAAATGCCCTGGTTTTAAACCACTGGCCCGCGTCGAAAACCGGGATACCAAAATCGCTCAAATTTTACCTATTCCTTGCAAAGCCTTTCAAACCCCCCCTGCATGTTTAGGCCGCGTTTTACTCAAAAACTTTTTCATTCCATCTTTCCACCTCCAATTTTGGTTTTCCCACTTCTCCCCGTTCCAAACCACCTCCCGACAAAATATACCTCTTGGGAAATCTTTCCTCTCATTCCCCCTCCCCTGTGACCAAACCACTTCAAAACAAAAACCCCCTTTTGCTCTCCAATCACACTCTTTTTTAATTTTCCCAAAACAACTCTCTTTCCCTTACATTACTTACTCCCATCAAAAACCCCCTCCAAAAACAACATATTTTCCTCAAACATTTTCCCTTTCCACACATCCACCCTCCTCGCACACCTCCCATCCATAGCCCCACGCCTCGCAACCATACATCAATTTTTGGAAAAAACTATTTTCCTTTAAAATACCACTTTTGCTTTCCCGAATAATGTTTTTCGACTTCCAAACATTTTTCAGGCCCCCAGAATTTTCGCCCCAAACCCAAAGATTTACTTCCGCCTATGGGTTTCCAAACCACTGCCAGATCCACTCCCAGATACCTAAAACAATTTAATTCCCTCCATTTTTTTTTCCATTCCCAAAATTACCTCCCAATTTACTTTCCCTCAAACCCCACTAACCAAAAAACCTTACTCTTATTCCATTTACTCTTTTTCTTTCTTTTTCAAACCCCTTTACCAAAAATCAGACCCCCAAACTTCTTGCAGTTTCCCCCATAATCAGCCACCAGCGCGTATCACAGCGAAAAACAACTGACTCACTTCCCCAAACCCCTCTCATCCACAACAGATTGAAAATTTTTTCCCCCTTTTTCCCCAAAGCTCTTGCATTCCCTCCCCTTAAATAACCCCATCCAAAAAACAATTTAAAACAACCATGGGACATCACAAAACCCCTCCCCGGCAAACCTCCCTCAACTGAAAACCCAAATTCATTTTTCCTCTCTTTCCAAATTTCCCACATCCTTACATCCTCGATAAAAATTTTCACTGTTTCTAACAACTCGCCCCCCACCCCATATTTTTCTTATTCCCTTTCCCCCCAGAGCATCCTATCAACTCTTTTCATATGCCTTCTCCAGATCCATAAATGCTACATACAAACCATTTGTTTTTCAAGTTTTCCCTAAACATACATTCTTCAAAGCAAACACCTAAAATCCACACATCCCCTACCACTTCTGAAACCACACTCCCTTTTCCCCCAACTGATGCTCTGTACATCCCTTTTCCCCCCCTCTAAAAGAATACCCTCCCATTTAAATTTCCCAGGAAAAACTCAAAAAACTTATACCCTGAAAATTTGGGAACACTCACTCTTATCCCCTTTGCCTTGTACAGGGGGGACTATGCAAGCATTCCGCCAATCCAGGCACCTCACCTTGAGTCATACATACATTAAAAAGCTTACCAATCACCCAATAATACAGTCCCCCCTTTTTTTTAAAATAAATTCCACTGCAATCCCTCCAAACCTGCTCCCCTTGCGGGGTTTCTTTCTTCCGTAAAGCTTTTACTACCTCTTTTTCTGTTTCCCAAAACATTTTCCCAAACCCCCTCTCATTTTGAAACACCACCTCGACCAAAACACCCTATATCTGCCCCCTCTATCATCAAACAAAATTCAACAAACCTTCAAAATACTCATTCCCATCCCCCTTTCCTCACATCACCACTATTTTTATTATCATCCCCCCTTACCCCCCTTCACTAAAAGTTCCCTTTTCCCTTCCCTTCCCTTAACGCACTTTATTTACCCCTTTCCTAAACATCTTTTTTTCCCCCAAAAAAATTTAATGATACCTCTCACCCCAACTCTCATTTCCCCATTTTCCCCTTTTTGGGCCCCCCTTTCACTAAAATTTTAACTTTTTTCACCCCACCAGTCACTCCCATTTCTAATAAAAACCCAAAACTCCCACGCTTCTCATGCTAAAGCACCCTTTTTGCGAAAACCCAAACAATGCTTCCTAAAAACATCCCCCTTTCCTCCCCACTCCCCTTACCCTTCCCTTTTATCTCACCTTTTTTCCCTTTTTGTACTCATCCCCCCTGGTTTCTTCCTCGCAAAAATTTCCTTCCCAATTCAAATTACCTTTACCAATCTCTTTACCCCAACATTCTCTCTTCTTCTCTGAAAAATCCCTACAAAAGTTCACTTCGGTCTTCACAAGATAATGGATCAGACATCACATCATTGCACCTCTCACACATCAACATCCCCAAAAATCTCTCTTTCGCTCGCCTATGAATTAACAACGTAACCCAATAACATCTATGGCCATCTATCTTACTTACATACGTATATTTAAGTATATCTCCGCTTTTTTAAAGCAGGTATTCCCAATCACCAGTCCTTTTTCAGCACATAAATCTACAAGACTTCACATTTCCATTTACACAATGAACACCCCATGTATACATATTAATCCCCTCATACTGCCACATTACTTCACCTTTGCATTCAATCACCCATCACTATAACCGGTCTTGGCATCAAAACCACTACAACACTCATTCTGCTGCTCCAAAACACTTGCCTCTCATGATCTTTCGTTCTCTTGACCAGGTGCATATACACAATAATCACCCATCTCTCTCCATCAACTTCAGTTTACCCATATCAATCTAGAAAGAATTTAACTTTCTTATACGTGTCCACATACTCCCACAACTCCCTGTTTCAGGAGTAGTGGCTACTCTTGACTTCTCTTGTCCCCTCACTAACCCCTGAACTTTTACTTCCCAAGACATCCCAAACAACTCTTCCCCTTGCCCCTGGCTCGTTTCACTCAGAGCCAAAACCTCCAGGTTCCATTCCTCAAACATACTACCTATCTTTACTTTTTCTCATCTTGGTTACATTCCACACACATTTAGTACACCCCAATCTGAGCCCTCGAGGAGGATAGCACTCCCCGGCGTGACTCCTTCTTCTGTTCCCCTTTTTGAAAGTTTAAAATACAAGAGGAGGGTTTCTGGCCCCCCGCTCCCGTCCCTCTTTAGTTGCCTCTCCGACACGGAGAATGCGTGGAAGTATTCTTTCTTGCCCTATCCCCAGGGATTATATATATATATATATTATATATATATAAATATATATAATATATATATATATAATACAATATTATAATATATATATCAATATATAATATATAAATATTATAAATATATATATAAGTATAAATATATAAATAATAATATATATATAATAAAATAAATAAAAAATATATATAATATATATATATAGATAGATATATATTTAATATAGATATGATTCAATTTGCCGCCCTTAATCTCTCTCCCCCGACGCCACCCAGTCACACGAGAATGCCAAACCCTCCCCCGCATTCTTGCATGGTAGCGCCAGAAAAGAAAAGAAAGGCCACATCATTAACAACTTTAGTCCCATAGCTGACATATGATAAATTCACCGAAGCCACAGCTCCCATACCCCATCCAGGCCACAAAACTTTCTGTTTTACTCCCCTGAACGCTTCGACAGTGCTCAGGTCAATCCAATGACAGCACTGACTACGGTATAATCCACATCGTTCCCAATTCGCTCTCTTCTTGCACGCCTTTCACTCTTTTGCATGTGTATACTCAGGCCCCGATCGCTAAAATCTCTTTCACTCCATCTTTCCACCTCCAATATGGTCTTACCATTTCTCCTCGTTCTCTCCGCCTCTGACACATATATCCTCTCTCTAATTGTTCGTCACTCAACATATCTTTCTATGTGATCAAACCATTTCAGAACACCCTTTTCTGCTGTCCTCGATCGCATTCTTGTTTATACAACACATCTCTATAATGGAATATTCTGAATCAGGAATTCCCAGAAAATTCTCGTTGGCTGCATCTATAAAGTGCCTCGTGAAACTGTGATAAATTTTATGTTGATCAGACTGGTAAGGATCTTTCTGTTAGATTAAGCACAGTAAAAATAGTATAAAGAAGGGGACGGACACACGAATCAAAATGCCTTTTTTTAATCATGTTAAAAGCTATGATCATTATATGACTGGAGTAACGCCATCTCAGTTATTAACTCTAACTCAATTACAAGGAAATAACATCAATTTTCTATCATTAAAACACAAAGAAGTAAATCTTAATATTAGTGGATGGTCTATACAAATACGATAACTTTATTGTTGATAATATTTTGTAAATGATAAGTTTATGAACGCTCGTTGTGTGTTTTAGACCAATCAATGTTTTACCAAAGGCGTCCTATGCTTTCGTCCCTCAACCATGAATAATCACTGACTGTTAGTTATATTTTTCTCTTTTTGCCTCACCCTGATGATGTGATTATGACGACGAAAGTGCACTTGAAACTTTTCGTGTTTCATTTTCCCCGTGGACACATAGGAAATATCTTGATCACGCGCAAATTGTGATCCTTTTCCAATAATATATATAATAAATATAAAAAATATATATAATATATAATAAATTAGCTATATTTTTATATATATTTATATAAATATATATAATATATATTATCTATTTCTATTTATTTTGCTTTGTCGCTGTCTCCCGCGTTTGCGAGTAGCGCAAAGGAAACATACGAAATAAATGCCCCAACCCACCCATACACATGTATAAATACACACACGTCCACACACTTAAATATACATGCCGTATACAACTCAATGACACATATAAATTGCACACACGGACACATTACATATATACCCATGCATACTATTCACTCACTGTCTGCCATTATTCATTCCCATCGCCACCATCAGCCACACATGGAAGATAACCATCCCCCACCCCCCCTCATGCGTGCCGGGTAAAAGCGCTAGGAAAAGACAACGAAGGCCCCATTCTATTCGTTCAACAACTCAGTCCCTACTGTCATTGCAATAATGCCCGAAAACCACAGCTCCCTTTCCACATCCACTCCCACACAAGCTTTCCATGGTTTACCCAGACGCTTCACATGCCCTGATTCAATCCACTGACAGCCCGTCAACCCCGATATACCACATCGATCAATTCCACTCTATTCCTTGCCCGCCTTTTCACCCTCCTGCATGTCATCGCCCCGATTACTCAAATCTTTTATTTTTTTTTTTTTTTCACTCCATCTTTCCGCCTCCATTTGGTCTCCCCATTTTGTCCTCCTCGTTCCTGCCACCTCGACACATATATCCTCTTGGTCAATCTTGTCCTCGCTCATTCTCTCCATGTGCCCAAACCATTTTCAAAACACCCCTTCTGCTCTTCTCACCTCGCTCATTTTTCTTTCCCACATCTCTCTTACCCTACATTACTTAACTCGATCAAACCACCTCACACCACACATTGTCCCCCAAACATCTCATTTCCAGCACATCCACCCTCCTGCACACAACACAATCCATAGCCCCCCCTCGCAACCATACAACATTGTGGAACCATTATTCCTTCAAACATACCCAATTTTGCTTTCCGAGATAAAGTTTCTCGACTTCCACACATTCTCAGAGCTCTTAGATTTTAGCCCCCTCCCCCCCCCCTATGATTCACTTTCCGCTCCATTGGTTCCTCCCTGCCAGATCCACGACCCAGACTATCTAAACACCTTACACCCTCCAGATTTTTCTCCTTCAAACTTACCTCCCAATTGACTTGACCCTCAACCCTACAGTACCTATATAAACCATTGCTCTTATTCACATTTACTCTTAACTTTCTTCTTCACACACTTTTACCAACTCAGTTCACCAGCTTCTGCAGTTTCTCACATGAACAGCCACCACGCTGTATACATCAGCGAACAGTAGAGGAACAACTGACATAGGACACTGCCCCGAGCTCTCGTCATGGCCAGCGACATGGAGCTTATGCAGATTTTGTCCCGCTCTTTCAAGAACCGCATGCGCAGTTGCACCGGAGTACGCAGAGCGCAACCCGAAGATGCGCAATGGAAACAAAATGCAAAGCAGAACCGGCAGAGTGGACGGCTTTCGCTGATCACACACCTCTACGCGCGGTCAGTCTCGACTACTCGATACACACGTAGTGGAGGGTCTTGAAACGTATATAACGGGAGATGTCCGTATAGAGATCCGAGAGCACTGATGATCTAGATGGACCACCGGCACTCATGCCGCGAGATACACACAGCATCTGTCATATCATCACTGACTTGCAGTCTGCACACAGCGGAGAGCTGACGACCTACACTCACAGCTCGATATAATAGTTATTAAGCTTGAGTAGCACCGTTGCCTACAGCAGATTTCATACACTCATCAAAGCTGCATCTCATACTTATGTAGCCGTACTGTCGCGTAGTGGCCATGAAATGTGCATAGGTGACATAATGCGGCATATGGGATGCTGAAGTTCGTAAGTACTTCTATCCTCCTCATTAAGGCATGAAAAAATACAGAGATCCACACTTACTCTACCACTTCTGAACACACTGCTCTTTTTCCCCGAGATGCTGTATGCTCTGATACGATGGCCTTCGTGCCCTCTCGAATCAATTCCCCTCCATGAATAATTTACCAGAATACTCAACAAACTTAGACCTCTGTAATTTGAGCTCTCAATAGTCTTACCCCCTTTGCCTTTGTAACAATGCACTATGCACGCATTCCGCCAATCCTAGGCACCTTACCATAAGTCATAACATACATTAATAACCTTAACAACCAGTCAATAATACAGACACCCCCTTTTATAATAAATTCCACTGCAATACCATCCAAACCTGCTCCAATTGCCGGCTTTCATCTTTCCTCAAAGCTTTTACTACCCTCTCTGTTTACCAAATCATTTTTTTCCCTAACCCTCTCACTTTGGGTTATTTGCACACCACATAGACCAAAACACCCTATATCTCCACACTATCATCAACTCACTCAACAAACCTTCAAATACTCATCCATCTCCTTCTCACATCAACACTACTTGTTATCACCTCCCCATTTGCGCCCTTCACTAAAAGTTCCCATTGCTCCCTTGTATACGCACTTTATTACCTCCTTCCTAAACATCTTTTTATTCTCCCTAAATTTAATGATACCTCTCCTCACCCCAACTCTCATATTGCCCTCTTTCACCTCTTGCCACCTTTCTCTTGATCTCCTGTCCTCTTTCTTTATACATATTCCACTCAAATTGCATTTATTTTCCCTTCAAAAATCGTCCCAAATGCCTCTCTCTTCTCTTTCACTAATAATCTTACTCTTCATCCTCACCACTCCTACCTTTCTAATCAACCCACCTCCCTCTTTCTCATGCCACAAGCATCTTTTGCGCAATCCCTCACTGATTTCCCAAAATACATCCCATTCCTCCCCACTCCCCTCACGTTCCATTGTTCTCACCTTTTTCCATTCTGTATCTCGTCTCTCCTGGTACTATTCCTCAACATAAGTCTCCTTCCCAAGCTCACTTACTCTCACCAAGCTCTTCACCCCAACATTTCACTCTTCCTTTTTTTTTCTGAAAACATATATAAAAAATATTTAATATAATATATATATAAATATATAATATATAATATATATATATATAAACAGTTTCTTTTCCAGCATTCGCCATTTCCCACATTAGCGAGGCGCGTTATTGAACAGAGGACTGGGCCATTTCCTAGTGGGAGAAATAAAAAGATGTTCTGGAAGGAGTATTTAAAGTGCGTAAGACAAGGAAGCAAATGGGAACAATCATGAAGGCGCAAATGGGAGGTGAAACAAGTTAGTGGTGATTTGAGAAAGAGATGGAGTGAGTATTTGAAGGTTTGTTGAATGTTTGTTTGATGATAGAGTGTCAGATATTAGGGTGTTTTGGTCGAGTGGTGTGCAAAGTGAGAGGGTTGGGGAAAATGATTTTGGTAAACAAAGAAGAGTAGTAAAAGCCTATTGCGAAGATGAAAGCCGGCAAGGCAGCAGGTTGGATGGGTATGTTGCAGTGGAATTTATTAAAAAATAGGGTGACTGTAGTATAAGTGGTTGGTAGTTATTTAATGTATTAAGACTCAGTTAAGTGCCTAGGATGGCGAATGCGTGCAAAGTGCCATGACGTACAAAAGGCAAAAAGGGGGTAAGAGTTAGTGCTCTAACAAAAAATTTCAGAGGTATAAAGTTGTTGAGTATTCCTGTAAATTATATGGGAAGGGTATTGGATTTGAGTGGGTGAAGGCATGTACAGAGCATTAAGATTGGGGAAGAGCAGTGTGGTTTCCCAGAAGTGGAAGAGGATGTGCGATCAGGTGTTTGCTTTGAATGAATGTATGGAGAAATACTTAGAAAAGCAAATGGGTTTGCATGTAGCATTTATGTATCTGGAGAAGTCAGATGATAGATTGATAGAGATGCTCTAGTGAAGGTATTAGGTGTAGGGAGAATATATGGTGTTGGAAGGCAAGTTGTTAGAGCAGTGAAAAGTTTTTATCGATGATGTAAGGCATGTGTACGTGTAGGAAGAGAGGAAAGTGATTGGTTTCTCAGTGAATGTAGGTTGCGGCATGGGTGTGTGATGTCTTCCATGGATGTTTAAATTTGTTTGGATGGGGTTGTTAGGTAGTGAATGCAAGAGTTTGAAAGAGGTGCAAGTATGAAGTCGTTGTGGATGAGAGACCTTGGTGAAAGTGAGTCAGTTGTTGGTCGCTGATGATACAGCGCTGTGCTGATTCCGGAGAAACAGCAGAAGCTGGTGACTGAGTTTGTAAAGTTGTGAAAGAAGAAAGTTATGAAGTAAATGTGAATAAGAGCCAAGGGTTATTAGGTTACAGGTAGGGTTGAGGGTCAAGTCAATTTGGGAGTAAGATTTAAATGAGAAAAAAAACTGGAGAAGTATAAGTGGTTTTTAGATATCTTGGATTGGATCTGGCAGCGATGGAACCATGGAAGCGGAAGTGGATCATAGGGTAGGTGAGGGGCTAAATCCTGGTAGCCTTGAAGAATGTGGGAAGTCGAGACATTATCTCGGATAGCCAAAAATGGGTATGTTTTAAGGAATATAGGTTCCAAC
>NW_027264795.1:0-9309 GCF_036320965.1 Panulirus ornatus
CAAGTAGGGAGTGACAGTGTTCTATTAATGTCTGTTGTGTACAGTTGTAACTTTGAAAATATAGTAGTATATGGGTGGGACCGCTTTGATTATATATATATATATATATATATATATATAAATATATATATTAAATATTGTGTGTGTGTGTGTGTGTGTTGTGTGTCTGTTGTTGTATTGGTGGGAGGGCCATTCCTCGTCTTTTCCTTGCGCTTCCTCGCTAACGCGGAACGGCGGTTAAGTATTATAATATAAAATATATATATATATTATATATATAATATATATATATTTTATAATATATATATATATATACACACACACACACACACACACAACACATACAAACACGCACAAAAACATTTTCCGTGCGAAGGCCGTCTTTACGACTAGAAGACAATTTTTTAGGGTGCTGTCTCCGCCGATGATGTGGCTCTCTCTCTCTCTTCTCTCTCTCCTCTCTCTCTCCTCTCTCTCTCTCCCCTCTCTCCTCTCTCTCCTCTCTCTCTCTCTTCTCCCTTTTTTCTTTCTAACTCATAACTTTGTTGGGAAACATTGGAGAGTGGTTCCCGACACGACCAAACATGCAACGCTTTTAGTCCCAGCGCCCGCTGGCGGGAGATGTTCCCCAAAATATATATATTATATATATAATAATATATAAATATATATAATATATATATACGAACAAAGTTCATAGGAACCGCGCACCTTCTTTAGAACACCTATGAAGGTGCGCGTTCCTATGTACTTTCTTCATTTTCATATACCTCCGCGTTGTACAGTCAGGTACGGTAAAATGCATCTGCTGGGCTATGTACATCTTTTGGAAGTGACGGTGTAGACCCAGTGCTCACCAACGTGAGACGAAGGGTATTCCAGTACCTAGTATTCGAATATTATTTCCTATAGCCAACCCATATCCTAGCGGTACCTTTCCCCGCCTGTTGCACAGGGTCCCGGGTTCGAATCCTGGCTGTTGGAGCTTGTATGTTAAAATTATATATATATAATATATATATATAATATAATATATATATAAAATATATATGATGGTGACTTAAGCAAAGGTGAGTAATGGGGCAGTTGAGGGAATAATTGGGTATACAAGGGTGTTCAGTGTTGTAAATGGAAATGTGAAGAGCTTGTAGTTTTATGTGCTGAAAAAGACTGATGATTGGAATACCGGGTTTAAAAAGAGATGATACAAAAAGTATACGTATGTAAGTGGGAGAGATGGCCAGGGGCGTTATTGGAAATTACGTGTTAATTGATAGGCGCGCGAAAGAGGACTTTTGGATGTTAATGTGCTGAGAGGTGCAACTAGGGGGATTCTGATCATTATCTTGTGGAGGCGAAGGTGAAGATTTGTAGGGGTTTTCAGAAAAGAAGAGAGAATGTTGGGTGAAGAGAGTAAATGAAGTAAGTGAGCTTGGAAGGAGACTTGTGTGGGGAAGTACCAGGAGAGACTGATTCGAATGGAAAAAGGTGAGAACAAAGGATGTAAGGGAGTGGGGAGGAAGGGGATGTATTTAGGGAAGCAGTGATGGCTTGCGCAAAAGATGCTTGTGCATGAGAAAGTGTGGGTGGGCTGATTAAAAGGGTAGTGATGTGGATGAAGAAGTAAGATTATTAGTGAAAGAGAAAGAGAGGCTTTTGACGATTTTTGGCAGGGAAATAATGCAAATGAGTGGAAGATGTGTAAAAGAAAGAGGCAGAAGGTCAAAGAAGGTGCAAGAGGTAAAAGGGGCAAATAGAGTTGGAGTGAGAGAGTATCGTTGAATTTTACCGCGAATAAAAAGTGTTTTAGAAGGAGGTAAATAAAATCGTAAGACAAGGAACAAATAGGAACATCAGTGAAGGGGCTAATGGGTGGTGATAACAAGTAGTGGTGGTGTGAGAAGGAGATGGGGTGAGTATTTTGAAGGCTTGTTTAATGGGGTTTGATGATAAATTGGCAGATATAGGGTTTTGGTCGAGATAGTGGCAAAGTGAGAGGGGTTTTGAAAATGATTTGGTAAACACAGAAGAGGTAGTAAAAGCTTTTCGGGAAAATGAAAGCCGGCAAGGCAGCGGGTTTGGGTAGTATTCAGTGATTATTAAAAAAGGGGGTGACTGTAATTGTTACTGGTTGTAAGGTTATTTAATGTAGTGTGATTCATGTGAGGTGCCAGAGGATTGGCGAATACTTGCATAGTGCCATTGTACAAAGGCAAATGGACAAGTGAGTGCTCTCAGCTTTCTTCTTTCACACACTTTACCAAACTCATTCACCAGCTTCTGCAGTTTCTCACACGAATCAGCCACCACTCTGTATCATCACGAACAACAACTGACTCACTTCCCAAACTCTCTCATCCACAACAGACTGCATTTCTTGCCCCCTTTCCAAAACTCTTTCATTCACCTCCCTAACAACCCATCCATAAATAAAATAAACAACAATGGGGACATCACACACCCCTGCCGCAAACCTACATTCAGTGAAACCAATCACTTTCCTCTCTTCCTACACATACATATGCCTTTCATCCTCGAAAAAAAACTTTTCACTGCTTCTAACAGCTTGCCTCCCACACCAAATATTCTAAATAGGTCCACAAAGCATCTCCGTCAACTCTATCATATGCCTTCCCAGATCCATAAATGCAGCATACAAATCCATTTTGCTTTTCAAAGTAAATTTTTAAACATACTTCTTCAAAGCAAAAACTTGATCCACACATCCTCTACCAAATTCTGAAACCACATTGCTCTTCCCCAGTCTGATGCTTTACATGCTTCACAGTCTCAATCAATACCCTCCCAAGGTGTGGGGGGATCAGTGTTTGCTTTGAAGAATTATGTGAGAAATACTTAGAAAAGCAAATGGATTTGTATTAGCAAATTTTTGATCTGGAAAGGGATAATGATAGAGTTGAAGAATGCTCTGTGGAAGGTATTAAGAATAATGGTGTGGAGGCAAGTTGTTAGAAGCAGTGAAAAGTTTTTATCGAGGATGTAAGGCATGTGTACGTGTAGGAAGAGAGGAAAGTGATTGGTTCTCAGTGAATGTAGGTTTGGGGGCAGGGTGTTGATGTCTCCATGTTGTTTAATTTGTTTAATGGATGGGTTTTTTAGGGGGGTAAATGCAAGAGTCTTGAAAAGGGGCAAGTATAAGTCTGTTGGGATGAAGAGTTTGGGGAAGTGAGTCAGTTGTTGTTCGCTGATGATACAGCGCTGGGGGCTGATCGTGTAAAGAAACGCAGAGCTGGTGACGGAGTTTGGTAAAGTGTGGAAGAAGAAAGTTAAGAGTAAATGTGAATAAGAGCAAGTTATTGGGTACAGTAGGGTTGAGGGTCAAGTCAATTTGGGAGGTGAGTTTGAATGGTGAAAAACGGGAGGAAGTGAAGTGTTTTAATATCTGGGAGGGGATCTGTCACGGATGGAACCATGGAAGCGGAAGTGGATCATAGGGGGGAAAAGGGGGCGAAAATTTGGGACCCTTTAAAAAATGTGTGGAAGTCGAGAACATTATCCCGGAAAGCAAAAATGGGTATGTTTGAAGGAATAGTAGTTCCAACAATGTTGTATGGTTGCGAGGCGTGGGCTATGGATAGAGTTGTGCGCAGGAGGATGGATGTGCTGGAAATGAGATGTTTGAGGACAATGTGTGGTGTGAGGTGGTTTGATCGAGTAAGTAACGTAAGGGTAAGAGAGATGTGTGGAAATAAAAAGAGCGTGGTTGAGAGAGCAGAAGAGGGTGTTTTGAAATGGTTTGGGCACATGGAGAGAATGAGTGAGGAAAGATTGACCAAGAGGATATATGTGTCGGAGGTGGAGGGAACGAGGAGAAGAGGGAGACCAAATTGGAGGTGGAAAGATGGAGTGAAAAGGATTTTGTGTGATCGGGGCCTGAACATGCAGGAGGGTGAAAGGAGGGCAAGGAATAGAGTGAATTGGAGCGATGTGGTATACAGGGGTTGACGTGCTGTCAGTGGATTGAATCAAGGCATGTGAAGCGTCCGGGGTAAACCATGGAAAGCTGGTAGGTATGATAATTTGCGTGTGGGACGTGTGTATGTACAGTGTATGGGGGGGTGGGACATTTCTTTCCCCCTGTTTCCTTGCGCTACCTCGCAAACGCGGAGACAGCGACAAAGTATAAAAAAAAAAAAAAATAAATATATAAAATATAAAATTTATATATATATAATATATATATATAAATATAATAAAATATACATATATATATATATTCCTGTGAGTCCAGCGGAAAATAAAACACGATAATTTCCCAGTGCACTTTCGTGTAATTAATCACATCATCAGGGAGACACAAGAGAAAAATACAGCAGTCAGTTGATATACATCGAAGAGACGAAGCTAGGACGCTATTTGGTAAATTGTCTTGGGCAATCGCATGTTTGCCAAATAGCGCCCTAGTTTCGTCTCTTCGATGTAATTCAACTGACTGCAGTATTTCTCTCTTGTGTCTCCCCTGATGATGTATTATTTTCACGAAAATACACTTGGGAACTTTTCGTGTTTCATTTTCCCCGTGGACCACAGGAATATCTTGATCACCCCGCAAAATTGTGATCCTTTCCGACATGTATATATATACATATTGTTACGAACGTGTGCGCGTGTGCCCACATGTTCGTGTATATTATGTGTGTGTGTCTTTGTGTATAGAGATGTCTTCCTCTGAGAATGGTTGAAGCTTCGTTCCCACCAAGCGTTAGGCTAATAATTTTAATTTTGGAAACCAGATGGTCATTTGTCCTTGAGCTGTCAATCAAGAGGAGGGTGAGCTGCCCAGATGTGCGTCGCTGAATACCCCCAACCAATCACGAGTGCTCTGAGTCCCATAGCCAAACAAGGGTGCATTATAGCTAGCAGGGAGGAGACTCGTCTTTGTAATATATACCCATGACACCGCTGAGCTCTCTCTCTCTCTAGCCCAGGAGTTAATAGTCTCCCCAGCCGTAAGCATGTAAGCCCTGCTGTGCTGTAAGCCTGAAGCCCGTTATAATTATCAAAGTAATGTTATCGAAGAACTGTTATAAGGAAAGAGATCTCCTGGCTTGAAAACTTATCTGGAATGTTAACTCAGGGACCAATGTTTAAAGTAAATGATTCATGCCCGATTTATGTGCTTATCTTTGTACACTAGATTCTTTCATTATAAGTAATTTAATGTAATGCTGGTCTTAATTCCATCCCATAACTTTATGATTATGTTATCCCTTGTGAAACAACAAGGATCATAGTATTTGTAACATACATGTCACTGGCGACCTAGACTGAATAAGGGCTGAGTTCTAACAATATATATCTTGTGTTGACATAGCACCCTGGTTAAGAGTATAGCCTGTGTATGTTACGTGTTATGTGTTTTTTTGTGTGTAAAACGTGGGGCTTGACTCTCTCTCTCTCTCTCTCATCTTCTCTCTCTCCTTTTCTCTCCTCTCTCTGCATCTCTCCCTTCTTCCCCAGGAACATAAAGGTGTCCTCTCATCCTCCCCTCCGTAGGCGTAAGTTGTAGTCTAAGGTCTTCCCCTCTTCCCTTCGTAATTCATCTCCTTTAAATCTGGTGCCATTATTTAACGCTGCATTTTTGGGAACGTTCTAAAACCCCCCGAGCTCGCCAAGTGAGGGGGCAAAGTTGGGCGTGTAAAATCTTTTTCTTGGGTCAGATTTTTGTCGTATAAGTTACCATCAGGAACATCTTGTTACTGAAGTTAAAAAGGCAGTTTCGTTGATGGGTTTTTTGATCTCGTTTCGTTTAGATTTGTGCTTATTTTTCCCCCCACATTCATGTCATTGCATAAATAAAAGCCCAGGATTGAACAAGTCAGACTTTACGTATGATTTCATCTGAGCTTCGTTCTAGGCTCAGTAGATCAGTATGCAGAACACGTCCAGAGTTCCTCTTTGCTCCCTTCTCGACCCTCAGAATTTGATTCCCTTCTGCTAATGTGGCATTGTGTGTGTGTGTGTGTGTGTGGTGTGTGTGGTGTGTGTGTGTGTGTGTGTGTGGCGTGTCAATATCCAAATCCCTCTCCCTGTATGACAGAGTTTAAACCCGTTTCTGCTCTTCCCATCTTCAGTACGTACGCTCGTTTACAGCTGTGACACACTCCACTGCTCCTTCCTGTATGATCATAAGCTTGTAGTGACCTCCATACATACTGAGGTGTGATTCAAGCTCACTTGGCTGGTCGCTGGAGGAAGAAGTCAGGAATAAACATTAATCTCAGTGCTGAAAGCTGATGGACGACACAGGTTGGTTTTAGCCACACTGGAATGGCATATTCGACAGTAAAGTTTCGTTTCATTTAAGAAGCCATTGCTTAAACTTCCAGTCCATTTGAGGAGCCTTACCTCAATGCCAGGTTACAGCTCTTACTTGGTTGTCTGTCATTCTGTAACGGGTCGATATCAAGGAACACCTGACCTCCAAAAGTCACTGTCTATTCCCTCGCCTCATTTTTTTTCAGGTTGGTGTTTGCCTTTTAGCACAAGTGGAGGAAGTTCCTCATTTGAGTACCTCCTGGTAATCATATCTTCACCTCGTTTCCTTAATTTTTCTCTTCATCAGTAGACATACTTGTGTGAGCAACACTGGTATGTAGTTGAAAGTATTTACCATATCTCCTTTCTTGAAGGCGAGTACCACGATTTGCTGTCTCGACCCTTAAGTAAATCTTCTTCGAAAGAGATCCTAATGTAGAGTTTTGTAGCCAGTGTAAGGGTGTGGCATTCTCTGAATACTCCACCTCATTGGCCTGTGTGGATCTATATCTTTCATAAGTCCCCTCAAATCCTGTCATTTGATTTCAGTGTTTTTCAAGGGTCATTTTCCTCATTTCCAGTTCAGAAGTGTTGAAATTATGGATCCTCTCTGTGTTGAATATCTTTATGAACGGCATTTACTTCCTCTTTCATACTTGGATCTTGCCACGAACTGCCTCATCTATACTCCTCAGTCTAAGATTTTGTTCCTTTAATGCTAAACTGGCAAAAAGAAAATTCAGGGAACTGCTTCGGTGATAATCGAATTTGTGTGTGAGATTTTTTTTTCAAAATAATTTTTTCCTTTTGGATTTGATGTTATTTCATTCATTCTTAACCCTCTGCTTTACGAAGACTGGCTGGCTATAGCTTCCAATTACATTTTCCACATTTGTGCCTCACATTTTCCACAGTGTGCCTCACATTTTCCACAGTGTCCTACATTTTCCACAGTGTGTCTCACATTTTCTCTACCTCTAACATTTTGTTCACTGTTTGTATTAATTCTTTCTCCTCCTCGCAAACATCACCTCCAGGTAGTAACCATCCACCGACTCCTACGTCGTAGATTTCAGTTAATCTCTTCCACTTGTGGACTGAACCTGTTCACTACTGATATCGTTTACTTTAGATTTTTCCCCCCCCCCCATTGATTGATACTATTAGATTATCTAAGCATTTCCTCCTCAAATATAATATATATATATTATATATATATATATATATATATATATATATATATATAATATATTTTATATAATATAATACACACACCAGAAGAAAGCCTTTCTAACTGATCCCATAAAATTTGGTCTGATCTCATCTACGGTCTTTGAGTTCAAACTGTGTGGTCGTTCCCCCCCCGCTGTGATGTGCATCCCGTTGTGATGTGTCTCCCGTTGTGATGTGCTTCCCGTTGTGATGTGCTTCCCGTTGTGATGTGTCTCCCGTTGTGATGTGTCTCCCCGTTGTGATGTGCCTCCCGTTGTGATGTGTCCCTCCGTTGTGATGTGTCTCCCCGTTGTGATGTGCTTCCCGTTTTGATGTGTCTCCCGTTGTGATGTGCTTCCCGTTGTGATGTGCTTCCCGTTGTGATGTGTCTCCCCGTTGTGATGTGTCTCCTGTGTATGTGTCTCCCGTTGTAATGTGCTTCCCATTGTGATGTGTCTCCCGTTGTGATGTGTCTCCCCGTTGTGATGTGTCTCCCGTTGTGATGTGTCTCCCCGTTGTGATGTGTCTCCCGTTGTGATGTGTCTCCCCGTTTTCTGTGATGTGTCTCCGTTGTGATGTGTCTCCCCGTTGTGATGTGTCTCCCGTTGTGATGTGTCTCCCGTTGTGATGTGTCTCTCCGTTGTGATGTGTCTCCCCGTTGTGATGTGTCTCCCCGTTGTGATGTGTCTCCCCGTTGTGATGTGTCTCCCGTTGTGATGTGTCCCCGTTGTGATGTGTCTTCCCGTTGTGGATGTGTCTCCCGTTGTGATGTGTATCTCCGTTGTGATGTGTCTTCCCGTTGTGATGTGTCTCCCGTTGGATGATGTGTCTCCCGTTGTGATGTGTCTTTTCCGTTGTGATGTGTTTTCGTTGTGATGTGGTTCAACCAGTTGTACTGTGCTTCCCTGTTGTGATGTGTCTCCGTTGTGATGTGGTCTATCGTTGTGATGTGTCTCCCCGTTGTTGATTGTGTCTCCCCGTTGTGATTGTCTCCCGTTGTGATGTGTCTCCCCGTTATTTGTTGTGCTCCTGTTGTGATGTGTCTCCCAGGTTGTGATGTGGTCTCCGTTGTGATGTGTCTCCCGTTGTGATGTGTCTCTCCGTTGTGAATTTCTGTGTCTCCCCGTTGTGATGTGGTCTCCCCGTTGTGTGTGTCTCCCGTTGTGATGTGTCTCTCCGTTGTGATGTGGTCTCCCGTTGTGATTGTCTCCCGGTTGTGATGTGTCTCTCCGTTGTGTGTGTCTCCCCGTTGTGATGTGTCTCCCCGGTGTAATGTGGCTTCCCGTTGTGGATGTGTCTCCCGTTGTGATGTGTCTCTCGTTGTGTGTGTCTCTCCGTTGTGATGTGTCTCCCCGTTGTTGTTGTGTCTCCCGTTGTGATGTGTCTCCCCGTTGTGATGTGTCTCCGTTGTGATTGTGTCTCCCTGTTGTGTTGTGTCTCCCCGTTGTGATGGTTTCTCCCCGTTGTGATGTGTCTCACCGTTGTGATGTGTTCCGTTGTGATGTGTCTCCCAGTTGTGATGTGTCTCCCGTTCTATTTGTTGTGTGATGAGTCTCCCGTGTGGATGTGTCTCCTGTTGTACGTAACTCCATAATTTCCTTCCATTGCTCTCTGGCCTGTGTTGCCTTTTCCCTGGAGTAGCCAATCTTCTCTTCCTCAGATTTCTTTCTAATATGATTTTTAGTCTGTTTTCCCTGAGTGAATTTTTTCTTTTTTCTTCTTTTTACGACTTTCTCGTGATGTGTTAGATTCTATAAGTTGTCTTAAACGCATCGTTCAGTTATTTTCGATTTGATGTAATTTCAGAAAGCCCTCTCG